>NW_011357368.1:4120875-4191811 GCF_000735185.1 Notothenia coriiceps
TGTGTGCCTTGGCAACCTACAGTTTCACCCACTATCTCTGCCACCTCCCTCCATGCCTGGCTCCTCCGGTTTGTATCCCGGTAGATGAACAGAGACTAATCATACAGCACCGGGTGATTCACTACCGCAATGATTATTTTCTCCTCCATTTTATGGAACATAGAAATGACCTGCGGTATGGCTCTCGCAGCATACACGCGGTTTGATTGGCTAGCAGTTGTACTGGCAGATTTTCATAAACGGGATTTGATTGGTTGACGCTTCCGTCGAAGCTTCAAAAGTTGAACATGGTTAAATTTTTTGACGCGAGCAACGCGTAGCTACGCTCCCCACAATGCAGTTTGGTGAAGCGTGACGTCACCCCATTCAAAGTGAATGGGCAGAAGCGTTGAAGCTTCAACGTACGCCGCTGTGTGGACGGGCCGTTACTGTAGGACTCTGAAGGATTTATGTTTATGTTTTTTTTGGTGCAATAGAAGATGGTTTTACCTGACCTATTATGTGACATTATAGGACAATCACCTGAAGCACAATATCAGCAAATCCAACACGCTTGTGGTGGTATGCCACAGGAACAAAAGCCCCCCAGGGAGAGGAAGTGAGGAGGATGGACTCAAAAAAGAATCTTGGGTTTAAAATCAATAAAAATACTGGACTCCAGATCTTCCATCAGTCTGCTGTATCCACGGCTCTGTTCTTTACAGTGGTGAGCTGGGTTGGAAGAACGAAGGCTTGGAGCTCAGCAGGCTCAACAAGCTGTTAAGGAAGGTCAGCTCAGTGCCCAGGTTGGAACTGGACAGCAAGGAGGCAGCGGACAGGAGGAAGAGGACAAAATCAAAGTCATGGATAACCCTTTTCACCTTCTCTAAAACAAGCTGTGGCAGATTGGCAGCTCGTTGCAGAGAGAAAGATCAAGGACAATGTCAAAACCTGGGAGTTGTTACTCTACACCAGGGTCTAAGAATATAGGATGAAGTTTGGTGTAATGATTGTAAAGACTTTTCTATGTGCGATATAGGAGTGTATATAATTGTAGCCATGACACAAGACAGTTCTTAAACCATGTATGTTGTTCAACCCGATCCATACAATCACCACAATGTCAAGGTGGACACCCAAGATTAATGTCACTAATCCAGTATCTAATCAAATGTGAATTATGGTCACAATCCCCCTTCTGTTCCCGAGCTATAGCATTGATTATTGGCCCAAAAAGTGTTTTTGCTGAAAAATATTGAACAGTGAAGATGACCTATTGGAAATAAAATGCCAGCAGTTCATCATTGTTATTGTGTTAGAAATGTGTGTGAATATTCATAAGACTTTATTAAACATGTTTTGTCAGCCAAAGGTTTCTGAAGAGCCTTCGTGAAGCTCAAAGAGTGTGGTTCCTGCCATCTCTATCTTACCAGTGCTGCCACAGTACAACTCAGGATGAAATAAAAAATAGGCATTGTCAGGGAAATTGAGGCAAAAAATAGGTGATGCAGAAGAGCAGAAAGTTTTCTCACCTGTCACTCAAGTTTTACTCTTAATTATAAATAAAATGTATAAATATTAAACCACTATAGTTGACATAAACAGGAAACTCATCTATAGAGACCAACGTATTTTTTGTAATAGGCTGTATATACATATGTTTTACTGTAAAGTTGGCATTTTAACATTAGAGTCTAGAGCAATTGCTCCCTTATAGCCTCAAGTGGCCATTTGATAAACTGCCATTTTTGGCATTTCCATATACCTCTTTGCTCAGGCCCACAGCTTGATGCTGCTTAGTTAAAACAGCACCCAATTATTATCAATTAATCTTTCAGTATACAAGTAGATATTTGATGCCAAATGAGAAAAAAAACATATCCCTCAAGGTGTTTCTGAGATATGTTCACATGAATGGGATGGACGGACCACCCAAAAACCAACCCATTCATCATTCATATTAAAAGGAGTCCCTTTCATTAACAAAACAGTAGTCATGAAACAATGTTTTCTATGGCAACATTTGTGAATGAAAGGAGTATTTTTCAAACATTAATGTGTTTCTGTAACGTCTTTTTTTATATGGGTCACAATTCAAAGCTCTCTGCTAGGTTCCTGTATTCTTCAATTGATTAACAGTAACTTTCCTTCGAGTGCAAGCTACCTGACATGCATAACAAATTAACTACAGCCATAGGTGCAGCCATTATACATATTATAATTGATCTTTCCTATACTTGGAAGCGTTTTAACAGGTATAATTAAAGGTAATTTGCTTTTTAGCATGTACGTAACACTTCAATTACCTTAAGCATTAATGTAATTTTTCTTAGGGCGTTGTGGGTGAAAAGCAATTACCATAGAAATAATAGTTTGGATTGATGTGTATTCAGGAAGTTGGCATAATCATATTGAGTAAAACTAAAACACATGCACTGGATTTATTTCTGATAATCTCTATGCATTTTAAATCTTAGCCTCAACAGCCTTTATAGTTATATTATTTAGTTTTTATTTTAAGTTAGTCCATTTCATTGGGGCACATGACATGTGATGAGGCTCAGATGCGGTTGACAGTTGTTTCGAAATGGAAACAAAGTTACCACATATTTCTGTTCCTAATTGAAAATGTTGCAAAAATAAACCACTGTGAGACTCGTCTACAAAATGACTGTGAGACAGACATAACCTAACATCGGTCTGCATTTGGTTACACAAAAGCAGCTTTGTGCATTACAGTATTTCTCCATGACAGCTTCAACAATTGGTACAGTAAGCTGACTCTGTTTGAATAAATGAAGTGTTTTTAACTGCAAGGTTTCAAAAACACTGCAAGAGGAAAACATAACTGAAAAGGGCATAATCAGCATATTTAGAAATGTATATTTTGTAAAAGCATTGTTTAAACAGAACACACAAACAGCAGTGCCATGACAATAGTTCAAAAGGCTACTTTTAGTTGTCAGCTGCAAAACATCTTACCACTATCAGGATTATGTATGTCTTACACAAACACAAAAATACACACACAAACACACAGAGGCCTGTCATGAGAGTGCCAATTAGGTGCTATGTAGAGCGCTGCGGGTACGGAGAGCGACACTGGTTCACTGAGCAGGAGGACAGCAGAAACACTCACTAGCAGAAAGCAAAGTCACAGCAACCCATAAAGAGGCATTTTTACAACTCTAAAGCCCAACAAAAAGGGATAGCGACTCCCGACAAAAATGCCAACAGCAACAAACAGAGAGATATGTTTTCAACAGAACAGTTAGAGCCAACAGGCAGGTGAGAAATGCAGGTAATGGCAAACAGGTCACAAACAAAGTGGTTAAATCTTAAGAGAAAGAGCTTCTACAAGAGAAAGGTTTCTAGGTGCCGTGGCATATCATGTGCACACTCCATCTGTCAAACGCACTTTGTGGCATGCAGTGAGATAAAAAGACACCTTGTGTGTTTTGCTGTGAGTCAGCAAAGTGTCTGCATTAAAAGCTTTTCTGTGGCCTTTTTAAAACACAGGCTTTTGCTCAGGCTTTGATGTTGAGTATTGTATCTCTTCAAAAGGTAGCGAAGGATTGATGTTGAGTAGTCCGTCTGAGTTGGGATTTTCAAAAATGCACTTACTAAGTTAAACATAAAACAGAAGCTGCATAACATCTTGTATTTATTGCTGGTGAGGATTCATGAGTCTTCGTGAACAAACGTACCTGCGGCTATGTGTATAAAACACAGTCCACATTAAATCCTGCAATATCTGAACAATGCACTTCCACCGTTATTGATGGGACTCTAGGGACGACAATGCTTGTCTTTTGGTCGGTCTACTTTGATTAAGACTAAAACATCTCCAAAGTTATTGCTTGGTATGAATCACCCACATTAATGGACCCTACAGGAGATGGCCTGACTTTTCTTCTACAGTTACCATGAGGGACATTTGTGGTTTTGCGTAAAAATGATGGATTACCATTAAGTTTGGTTCAGTTTTCAACCAGTTCCATTCTCTGTAAAGAGTTTGTATTTGTCATGTCTTGTGTTTATTGCTAATTAGGAAATATTGACATCCTTACGAAGCTATATGTTAAACTAATTTAGTGAACATGAAAAACAGTATTTTGCTGACCATTAGCATGTAGGTTACTCTGCTAGTCCTAGCTTTTTAAATCTCAGTTGTGTTCTCTCCTGTTCTCCTCTTCTGTGTTTAGATACAGCTGATCTCATGACGAACAACACTGGATCGACTGTGTTGAAATTACGAATGTAATGATCAAATAGCTAGTTAGACGCAACAGAAAGTTGTTCTTATAACGTTTTCTGCCCCACAGCTTCCTGCCATGTATTGGGAGCCTTATTTCATGGCTTTTCAAAGCAAATTGTACCTGTCTGCACAAAGAAAAAAGTAATTTCCAGATTCAGAAAGGGGAAGAGAGCTAGAAATATGGGTTTTCATATTTATCTGGCTTGGTTCATGTGAGAGTGACAGAACGAAATGGAGAGATAGTGTGCTTTTGTGTCATTTGAATGATAGAACTGACGCAGGTGAGATTATTAAAAGAACTTCCTCCACATTAGTGAAAATAACATGGAGTAATGGAAGTTAAGCAGTGAATGACTTTTCCAATTATTGCACTGTGAAAAGAGGTCTGGTCTTTAATAGAGCAGGCTTACGGCAAATTAGAGGTGCTATTCTCCCTGGAGGTAACAATGGAACGACTCGCCCTCACTCCCTTCTTCCAGGCAGTGACAATGAAAATAAGGCAGCCATTGTGAGGCAGACAAAGAGCGGCCGCGCCCCTTAGCATTGGCTTAGCAGGGTTAAAGTGTGAAGGCTACAATCTCACT
This sequence comes from Notothenia coriiceps, assembly GCF_000735185.1. NCBI lineage: Eukaryota > Metazoa > Chordata > Actinopteri > Perciformes > Nototheniidae > Notothenia > Notothenia coriiceps. The sequence goes on from NW_011357368.1 coordinate 4,125,697, forward strand.
ATTACCCCTTCTCTCTCTGCGTCACTCTTTTTCATTAGGGGATTGATTAAATTGTGAAATCAGGAATGTGATGGATGCATGAATGTCTTTTCTACTGGCTCCCCTACAGGCTTTGACAAGGACAATATCAAGGACCCCATGTTACAGCCTTCCCCCCCCCCTTCCCTTCATCCCCAGGAAACCCAATCTGGGTAATTAGAGGAAAAAGTGTTGGCGACTTGAAGGAGAGAGAGGGGTGACAGTGGCTTGGAATCTGCTGCTGATGCACTTTTGCCAGCCCAATCCCAATACATGCACACACACTAAACACACGCACACATACTTTTGTACTGTCCATCTTTCGAACACCACTTTTCTCCTTCTTTACGCCACCACTTTCTTCTATGTTTTCTTTTTTATTTCAAAATCCATCAGGCAGCATTGAAGGGGAGAAATGCAGACCAGAGGGAAAATGGAGGGAAGAAAGAGTGAGGAGAGTACGAGTAAGATGGGAAAAATGAAAGTGGCAGGGAATTGACTGCATCAGCGAAAACCCTGTGGCAGCGCATAAGCCCTTTTGGCTGGAAACCTGAAAACAGGAAGTTAAGAGAAGTTGCCAGGACGTGTTTGACAGGGCATCCGTTCGGCAGGACGGATCTATATTGTGAGAAAGCGGATGGAGTTTTTCCCTCTAGACCAGACATATGATTGTTGTTGGATACTATGCAACTAGAACAAAGAAAAGGATCCCATTGTCTTTTTCCATTTAGCTACATTATTGCACGCACATATTTCCAATGGAAACAGCTGTAGTGGAGTTTGGATGCAAAAGTATATAGTCCACTCCTCCCAGCCAACAGGGGCAAACACTTGGAGGTATCATGAGGTAAACAGATGTCTAAGGACCCATGTGTGAGTGAGAAGGCAAAGGGGGAAAGATGTTCAGGTTGAGGCAGGAGCAGTATGCGTGTTTGATGTCGACTGGAAGCCTGACAAAGCGGGCCTCTGTCTGCCAAGCACAGACTGCAGAAACTGAAGAGGGCCTGGACCCTGCCATGCGCTGCTGCTGCTGCTGGGTGTTTTGAAAAGTTGCACATTCATGTGTACATGCACACAAACACAAAGACCAACTGTTCTGCTCTTGTTCACGCACACACACGGGCAGCCGCACTGCAGCCTCTAAGTGTGTGTCAGAATGTTTCCCAGGATGTTCTGGCTCCTGGTAACCGAGCGAGGGATTCTGCTTGGCAAACTGCACCTCAGCAAGAGTCCAGCTGTCATGTTGACAAATGAACCTTGGAAGAGTGAGGAGGTGTGTGTGTATGTTTGTGGAGCCATGCATCTGTGTCTGTGGATTCACGCCTGTGTACTTTTGCCTGAGCACCAGCACATGCAGAAGAAGGATGACGCACAGATGGCCGCTGTACATGTTGTGGGTTTTTCTAAGCAGCTGGCCTGTCATTTTCTGATTGATACAGATCAGAATATGGATCAGTGCCAGCCAAGGTCAGCTTTTGTGAATCTTTTTCTATTCTAGGAAGTCATCATGAAAACATTGCTGAAAAAGTCCCACCAGCACCAGACACTTGGCTTGTAGTGGAGTCCTCTTTAAAATGACACTGAGTACACAGCAGCCTGAACAAATCACCTTTTAGAAAGAAGCAATATGCACAACGGTAACATTGTTCCTTGCATGCCGCAGATACACACTTTTATGAACAATGTTGGATGTTAAAGCTTTTATTGAGCGTTAGGAAGAAATGATCTTTTTTTTCTCCTGACAATAAAGAGCAAATAAAAATGTGTTAAGCACCATCAGGGAGTATTGGCCGGAAATACTCATAAGTGAGAAGAAATGAGAAAGCTGCAAAGTTAAAGGATGAGTTATAAAATACCGGCAACCTTTTATCTAGTGATAAACTGTTTATCTTTGGAGCTATTTCATCTTGAGACGCTGTAAAGCATTTCATTGAGCAGTGAGGAATTTTATTAGACACACATGCACGCTGGTGATATACGCTCGCTTGTACCAGATCTTAATGTGTGTTTGTCTGTGCTCCCTCATGTCTGTGGTTATGGGACTTTACCGGAATACAAAAACATGACAGTATTCATTATACTTGCATGAAAAGATTCTGACTGCGGCCTTTCATTTTAAATTACAAAGTAAATAGAAAGAGCCAAAGAGGGGACAATGGAAAAATACAAGCACATTAAGTGAGATTAGAATTGTACCTCACATGACTTCCATCCAAAAGCGCTTCAATTCAATCTCATGCTCAAGGATTTGTCTCCTTTTCTTGCAATTACTCTTTACTTTTATTTTCTCTAAATGCTGTTGCTTTGTGTTGAATCAGATTCATTCTGTCCGTCTTCAAGGCAGACATTCATACGCAGAGGTGGGAGGAAAGGATTACCTGACAGGACAACAGCCCTGCCATCTTTCTTTTTCATGTCTTTCTGTTTACTCGATGGGCATGTCTCCTTGCATGATTTTCCATGTATATACTTTCCTGTCTCTCTGTCTGTGTGACTGCTAAACCCTCCGTCAACCTGCCCTTCCTATTTGACCGACCTTGTCTCATATCACCAGCAATCACTGGCACCCTCATCACTGGTCCCCACCTCCCTGAGTTCCTCTCTGAATATCCTTTCCTCCTATTTCACTGCACATTATTTGTTCATGTCTTCAGAGGAAAAAGAGAATCTTGGCTCTCCTTCATCCTTCTGATCCACAGGGTCGCAGAGGCCACCCTCTAGGGGACCAGACAGAGGCTGTTTGTTAGTCTGTTATTTATCTCCTACATAAAGCTCTCCTCATCTCCTATTAAAGAGCCCAGAATTCTTGCCCTTGACTTACACATAACTCTTGTGTCTTTTAGTGAGATGATTTACTGTTTAATTTTACACCGACTGAACCCAGGAGGGAGCCCGCCTGGTACTGCCTGATGTCATATCACAGAAGAATGTGTTGGGGGGGATTTGTGAACATGTGTGTGTTCATCTCAATGTGTGTGTGCATCTGTGCCTATTTTTTTCTTTTTGGTAGTAGCAGCTCTGTGTGTGTGTGCAACAAGGCCACAGCTAACATTGCCAAGTACTCTATGCCTGACGAACATGTTTACCGGGACTTTACGCCTCTAATTTAAAAATAATGAGATATTAAACTGTGAAAATTACATTACGTTACATTTTAGTCTCACTTCCTTGAACACAAGAGGAAACAAGAGGGCAAATGCCCTACAAGTATGTGAATGAAGTAACAATCTATTTTACACGTCAATACCAGGAGATTGTAGGAGACTCCATTTCCTGGGACTGATAAATGTAATTGCATTGATCTCACTAATTTCATTAGAGGAAAGGAAATGGAGTTCATAAGGTATTTGTTAAATGTCAAGACAAGACTACAATACAAAGAGTGGGGGGTTGGCTCTCAGGGTGGACAGTTGGGGAGACAAATGAATCAGATCTGAGCGTACAGAAATTCTGCTGTTGGAGAATCCATAAAGCTAACCCTCCCTTCCATTTCATCATTGCCCCCATTACATCCTCGCGTGAGATACTAATGTGCACTCAGGTGTTCTCTTAAAGATCCCAGTCTCACGATATTCAGAAGATGGTCCAATTGCTTTTATGTTCAAATGTTTCATTAATGATTTGACTTGTCAGAAAAGACAGGAGTGAGCTTGTTCCTCCACCAGAAAGACTCCATTAGCAAGAATAACAATGTAAAGCACTCAGAACTTCTCCTGCTGTTTCATTCTCGTCATCAGTCCGGACTGGCTACACACATTCACCTGTGCTGTCACTTCTTCTTCTGAGCAGAGGTCTTTCTTAGTTTTTAAATAAATGAATAGTCATATCTGAGATTCTTCTATTTTACATTCACATTTGCCAAGGATGATGTATTTGTGCGTGACTAGAAAAGGAAATATCTGAGATGATACTTTTGAGATAAAGGTTTTATTTTCACTACACAGTGGTGCTTTGAGCTGAAAGTACCACATCTCAGTTCAGTAGAGCACAATGAATATAATGTTATTAGCTCTGCACATATTTACTACTGAATACATTTTTATATTTTCCTGGTGATGCAACAAAACGGTTTAAAGATTACAAGATGGTTCCATAACTGTCTTTATTACAACACATGGCAATCCAGCACATTTTTGGATATAGATTTAACAAAAATGTCAACCTGCAAGTGGCAATTATACATCTGGGGGATCAGCAAAGTCAGTAGGCTTCATCCTCTGAGTAAATGGCTCCATTGAGTTTTCAGAGCAATCGATCTGAAAGCTGTTATATATATCTTCGTCTAGACCAAAATGGTGGAGCGTCAAACCAACACTGCGACCCATTAAGCCAATGCACTTACATGGTTTCAAACAAGATGATCAGTAAGGATCAAACTGTACATTAGGGTTAACAGTTTGCAGATTGTTTGTGCTTGAAGAACACACCCAGCTGGGGTTAAGAAAGGAAATAATTCTTCAAGAGGGGACTCCTAACGAAAAGCCAAGAGTTTAATATACCCAAGATTTGTTACTGAGTTAAACAAAAGGCAAATGAGATGCTGACCCGACTGTTGGCGCTCTTCTCCCTGAGCTGACCAAGGTTTTCTCGCTCCTTTTCCCCTCCTCTCCAAACACTACAGGAGATCCTCCCATATCTGAAAGCCGTTTATTGTTTCGTTCTTTTCTTCCCGGGATTGGTAGTGTTTATGAAGTGTGTGTGTTGAAGTTGTACGCCTGCCAAGAAAAGGACCTTAGCAGTGCCCAAGAAAATCAAAAGAACACAAGACAAAACATAGCCCTGAACAAAATATGCTTGAATACATATACAGTAGTTCAAATCCTGTACAGTTCATGTCTGACAGACTTGTTACCACACATTTCAGTGTTTTCACAGCCTGAACTTATTTTGCCTAGAAGGTTCTGTGGATTACAAGATTATAAAGCGTTCCATATGGGCAGCAATGTGGTTTCCTAGTGACCGACCTTTGGATCGGACTGTGGTCCTCAAATGTTCACATCCCTGCCTTCCACCATCTTGCGGTTTCTCAGACGGACTAGGTTAAAAAAAAATCAACAACAAGATGGAGTCCTGTTTTTCTGGCATAGCTTTTTTATCTCTTTGTTCAGGGATAAAGAAAAAAAAGCAACCAAACAAAACCCCAAACAATGAACATATACAAAGGCAACAACGCGGCGCATGTGCTTTACTGATCCTTTGTTTGCTGCCTGGGTAGGACAAGACATTTCTCTCTGCTTGCGTATATGTGTATGTTTGCTTGTGATTGAGTGTGTGTGCTAGTTAGCGTAAGTCTCAGCAGGAGGGAGTGGAAAGGGATGAAGTGGGCAGACTGGAGCAGGGCAGGCTGGTGTTGGCCGGGTGGTGCGTGACTCCAGGGAAGAGGCCGTGAAAAGCAGTTATTTGGGAAGTCTATCAGACCCAAACACAAACACAGATGTGCCTCTAATCCTGGTCCAGCCCTTTATTCCCGTTCTGTTTCTGTTTCCGTCTTGCTTTCTTTATCATACCCACCCGTCTTCGTCATTCCTCAAATTCTCAAAAGCAATCAGCTCCAGCTCACTTGTACAGTATGTTGCTTATTGTTCGTCCTTTTTTTCCCACATTTTCTTTTCTCTTTTGTGTCAGTCTTTGTGGTGTTTTTGTTGTTGCTGTGTCTGTCAGTGAAGCAGAGCAGTCATTAATCACTGGTAAACGTACGCAGAGGAGAAAGCAGACACCTCAAGAGGGGGGAGGGGGGGGGATCTCTCATTCTGCTCATAAAACGCTTTTCTCAGCGCGCTCCACGGAGAGAGATGCAAACAGTTGGTAACTGGAGCACAGGTGCTGCAGCGGGTACAGTAAACACAGCCAGATGCACCGCACAGCTAATTAGATACAAATAACTGCATTTTGCCTACAGTTTAACATTCAGGCTACATTTTACTGGACATATTTGATTAAAAAAAAGAAAAAATGACTGGTTGACATAACTTGTCGATAAAAGAACAGGGTATCAAATGAAGCCTTTTTCTCTTCGTATCAGTCAATACAGGGCTTTATACAAGCCCCCATTTATTTGGCTTATTGCTCGAGCAGCTGCTGTGTCTCTCTATGGAGTTGCTGTCAATAAAATGTCCTGTGATCATTGAGGGATGGAGCTTCACTTTATCGGAATGTCTGCCTTTCTCAGTCTCAAGGATATTAGAAAAAGAAAACAAAGAACTGTTCTTCCAAAGAAATATTATTCAATAATCCAATTTTCACATCCCTTATTCAAGCCTTCAAACTAATGTCTTCCCTCTTAAAATAATCTCTGTTAGGCAAACATTAAAATATTACTCAGAACGGTTAAGAAGTGAATTCACAACAGGTTTCAGAAGAGAAGAGAGGCTGATGCAATAGGTTAACAATATAAGATAGTGAGGAGGAGAGAAATGATTCCTCCACCTACTTTTTCTATGTTTCTACATTCCCATGTGAGGAACGAGCATTGCTTCAAGTGAAATATTAGGCTATGCTTTTTAGCCTTAAAGGTATTGTTTGACATTCTGGGAAAGATGCTTTATTTGCTGTCTTGTCGAGAGCTATATGAAATGATCAATACCACTGTCATATCTGTTGAGTAAATATCAACAACCAGGTGACGCCTAGCTTTGCAAGAAAACAGAGAAAAACAGCTAGCTAGTCTCATACTTAGACGTAACATACTTAGCCTAGCATTCCATATATTATTATTCTATCTTATAGGTTTAGCTTTTAGCTGTTTTCGGTTCTGATGATAGGCTATAGTTGTCTTTGACCATAGCTTCATATTAATGTACGGATATGATAGTAGCATTCTTTATCTTATCTAACTCTCTAAGGAGTTTAGTCAAGAGTCATATTTCCCAGAATGCTCACCAATTTACAGTCTCATTTTGGTAATAGTCTCTTTCTGTGGTACCATGATCTTAACTGTGACTGGCCAAAGCTATTTCCCTCCATTCCTCTCGCCCCTCATTTTCTTTTTTTTGTCTCGAAATATAAATCAGAGAACAGTAGAATAAAATGACATTTTCCTCGACAAACATTTATTCATACCCCGTTTTCTCTGTTGCTAAATTGTTGTTTGATCAGGGCTTTGTTCATTTTTCTGCTGACGGCTGTTCTAATGGAGGGTTAAGGGAGTTGGGTGGCGGTGGTGGGGGGGTGGTTACGTTGAGTCTATATTTACCCGAGCAGAATAAAATCGATAACTCCCCGCCGTAGGAGAAGTGTGTGGATCAATGGAAGGTTTCAAAAAGCCTCTGTGAAAAATCGATGTCCCTTACATGCTATTGATGGCTGTTTGGCTGCAGAAGAATGAGAACGACAAAGAACACCTGTTTAACGTGAGAAATGACTCACCCCATCCTTTGCTTTAGTCATTTGGGATTTGTTGATGTTTCTGTTTCCTCAACATGGCTCTCTCTTAAACAATATGCACCACTCATACTTATTTTTAAACAAGCAGAGATGTAAAGAAACAAAGTACTGCGTGTACTATGTAAAATGTAATTGTTGTACTGCTGGGGTACATTTATTGCAACATAGTTTTTACTCTTAAATGTGTAAAAAAAAACGCTTTACTAATTTCCTTGTTATATTTGGGTACATTCACAGGCGCAACTCTCCTTTATTGACTATTTTGAGGCAGGTTGTGGGATATTTGATTACAAACTGACCATGAATACTATCATAATCTTTGGTTGAAATGATGTAATATTCACATGCAGTATGATAGTTTGAAAAACATAGCAATGCGCCAGTATTTAATCCTTTATCTTCTATTCATGACGTTACTCGCTACTCAAGGTTGTTTTTTGTCGGATGAGACTACTTTTCCTTATAATGAGTACTTTTTGGCTACATTTTCCACCTCTGTATTTAAGGAAGTAAATCACTGCTGCTGTCCAACAACTGAGAACACATGGAGGAAATGTTTGTGACACTAATACCAGGCTACATTCAGTACAAACCTGCGTCACTAGAGGCTGATAGGGACTAATGCCACAGACTTACATCAGGTGCACAACACTACTTGAAGTGGCAGAGTGTATAGTGCTGGAATAATTAATTCAGTGCTTCTATTAATAACAAGCGGTCAATAAGCTCCCATTGAGCTCTGACACAGTCTTGGCTCTAAAGGGGAATAGGCAGTACAGTCCTGCCAAGACTTTCCATAAGCAGTCAACAATTCCCTGGAGCCATGTGAGGCTGCAGGCTCAGGGGCCGGGCAGTAGGCCTCTGTCCTGAGCTGCCATGATAGAAGTGACAATGCTGCAGACCTGCGGAAATACAGGTGAGGCCTGCTGTCACCCCGCCTGTCCAACTGATGGCAACTTGGTCAGGGCAGGGAGGAAAGCGACGGGATGGAGGGAAAGACCGCTGCCTGCATGTCACTCAGTGCTGCGCTGGATGACAGAACAGCCCATTAGGAGAGGGACTGACTTCACAGGCCATTAGGGAAGGCATCACACAGACACAGCACACGGAGCACTGAGTAATGGCACAGTAGGAGAGAGACAGGAGAGGGGATGAGAGAGCGAGCTCTGTTTCAAAATGTTCTGGAAAAACCTAAAACTGCAACAACTTAAAGATCTCCTATCATGCTATTAGGCATATATTATGGGTCTCAGATATATAAAACACTTAAAAAACATGTCTATGATGTGTTTTGCTCAAAATACCAAACACATCATGCATTTTAGGCATCCCTCATACCCCTCTGTTTCAGCCCTGTTAGAAAACTGCTGATTCTGGTTCCTTAGATTGAAAAGAAGAAAAAAAAAAGGAAATGCTGCTGTGATTAAATGCCATATCATGTTCCAAACCACATCAAGGATTATTTCTGAAACAGTATGGAGCTCAAATTATTTTTCTCTTGCGGGTTTACCACAAGGTGAGTACCTTTATTTATTTCCTGCTTTCTTACACTGAGGCCCAATCCCAAACCACCCCCTACACCCTACCCCTACACACACTACCCCTCCGTTCGCGCGGAGGGTCCGCCACATTAAGTGCTGTTCCAAACCAACGAGTGTGGGGCGGTGTGGAGGGGGAGTGGGCTATCAAGCCCTCAAACAGCGAGTCTGCATCAGTGCCGACTTGAGACCGGTCACTACCTGACTACCTAACACAATTAAAGATGTTTGGAGTTTTATTTTAGTTATTAATTTTATTTTTTGTCTAAGAGATGCTGATTTGAAACCGTTGTTGTCCCAAAGCTTGTCACTGTATTTACTCCCTCCATCTGACAGGAGGGAGCCTCGTTGAGCTGTGAGTGTCACTCACTCCGTCACGGAGGGGTAGTGTGTAGGGGTAGGGTGTGGTTTGGGATTGGGCCACACACTCTCAGTACAGGTTAGCTCTGAGTGTTAGCGATGCTTGCTAATGTAAACAAAGACCATTGTTTTCTGACACTTTGTGAGTTCCCTGACACACCGGGTACACATAATGTATAAAGGACATTCTAAAGTGCATATTCCATGATAGGAGACTTTTAAATGTCAGAGTGGGAAAATTAAATATTGTTGCTTAGATTTTTGTTGTTGCTTTCAGCTTTGACTGAGAAATATGAAACAAAAGGCAACATTACGAAATTCCCAACAGAGGACTTGAGAGGTTACAAAAATTGACTAAACGCATAAACAATATAAAATCATTGCCATGCCTACCACCCCACAGAGCTGTCTTCTTGTTAAAATCTCCAGTTCTCGGTACGGCCCCACTTGCCCTCTAGTCATCATTAAAGAGAAAGACGGGAGCCCAACAGAGGCATCAACACGCATCACTTCTCCTCTGCTCTGAAGGCTTCACCCTCAGCAATCCACCAGCCCCTGACAGACTTATTTACTGCACACAGTGGATTATGTTTGGCTGGTCAATATACTTCCAAATGTTCCTTTGATAGCCTCTCTCTTTCTCCCTGGCCCATCCCCTCTGACTCTCTGGTTCTGACCAATTCATGGAAATAACAGAACTGTCGGACCGGTTTGTGGCTGGTGAAGCACTACTGAAGGGCTCAGATAAAGCGTGTCAGGCTGATGGGACGCACTCTTACTCCAAAACAAAGACCTGCAAACTCTCCCATCTTTGACTTGATCCTTTTGCTGTTAGTGTGAAAAAAAAGGAACATACAAAAGTTTCCTTCAAGCAGCTCCCCAGGCTGTTCCCTAGGGATTGGATAAAACCCAGAAGAAAAACAAAGAACAGAAACAAAGGGAGAGAAAAGTACTTCTTTTGCACAATTTAAGACCCAAAGAGATAAACTGTGAGAGTTTTGTAAACAGCGAGGAAAAGCTGATGGTTAGATATCCCAGATAAAGACCGAAGGAGAGTGGGAGCAGGGGATGAAGCAGTGGTCTCTTGGAATGATGTTTTTTGATGAATTACAGCGCGCAGCAGCAGCCAGAGTCTCGAGCCTCGCTCTGAGAGAGACAAACTGCACATTCTGTTGTGACAGAATCTCTGAATTTTAAGCACTCTGCAGCTCCTGCTTTTGCAAAACAACACATTTACACAAACATTTATTTATTCGTTTTTCTTTCTTCTCAGGCCCGACCTCCAACATGTTGTGTTTATATTGTGTACTTATCAAAACTAGCAGTTTTGCAGAAATCTAATATGCAGTGATGAGAGTCAGTTGTTGTTGTTGTTGTTGCTGTTGCCACATTCAAATCTTGACTGCTCAATGAGGAAAGGTCTATTAAAAAATGAACAAACAGCTGAGGTGTTGCTATTTGCATACTCCTAGTTCGATATGAAAACAGTTTATTGTTCATATTGTTATCTCTGATTAACCTTTGTTCAAACCCTTCATGTCCTTTCTGAGGCTTATATGGTATAAACTGCTGTCCTGCTCTTTTGGGCCTGGAAATAGCTTTTCATTATTTCTCCTTATATCTCACAGAAGACCCAGAGTTATGGATTCAGTAAAGATTGTGTGACAAATTGTATTGTTATAAAGGAGCTATTAAAATAGTACTGAACTTCGGGCAACCTTTGTGAAATGGCCTGATAAAAGAAAGAAAGGAGGAGAAATAATCATTCTGTGAACCAGGTGGACCTCACTCTGTGGGAGAGTTTAGCTGCTTAGCTGCTTTGGAGCCTTCCTCGCGTCTGAAGGGAAAACTTCTCAGGGCCAATCAGAGCTGCTTAAATCGTCTAAAGATTTTGTGGCTATAATTACAACGGGGGAGCACAACATAATCATCTATGAGGACGTGGAGAACAAACCAGCTATGCTAATGTGTTTCTTTTCTTTTATCAACGTCCATCACAACATCCCCAATCAGCGTTAGCCGTGAAGTGCTCTCAACAAGCTGCACATGCAGAAGAAATCAGTGATGCACATCAAATCTGTCACTTACGCTGACGAGCATCTGAGGGAACGGTCCTCGAGAATTTTCTGCCACGTTGATTGGTGGGATCACCCAGTCCCTCTTCTGTCTCCTCAGACCCTTGGAGCTGTTCCTGCCCGACCCTGAGAACATGATGACAGGAGGTGGTGCTTGTGACGCCTCCTTCCCCTCTTTTCTCTCCGCGACTTTCCCCTCTTCCTTTATGACCTTTAAGAAAACACAAGGCTTTATTTAGAAGGGTGTTGTTAATATTAACAGGAACTGATGTGATGCCAAAGTCTTGTCTGTTTCAAAGCAGAGGTTCTTTTGACAAGAGGGAACAATGTGTGAATTATATGACTGGCATGGTCAATGTTTATCCTGTTTTGCAGTTTTGAAACAACTTTAAAAAAACGTCCATCTCCCTGCTTTCAGAAGGAATCACTCTAAAAGCAGGTAAATGTGTCATAGCAATAACTGGAGAGAAGAAAAGTTGTAGTGTAGCTTTTCAGTCTCCGTAATGAAAAGCAGTCCTCCTTTAATAATTGTGGTGCTATTTCTTCATCCATATAATGGCTTTCATACATTCTGAGGATAAAGTCATAATACATCCCTGTTATAGACGCAAAGAAAAATAACACAAAGAAAAAAAGGATGCTGTAATAAAAGCTGATTTGAAATGAGGCTATATATTTAATAGACAGTTTAATGTGTGCAATGACGTTGAAAAGATGATTATCAAAATCGTCCAAGAGCTGAACAAAAGGCAAATATAATTGATGTTTTTAAAAATGTTACCATTTTAGTTGAAGCTTTTACAGCAATTATGAAATTCATTACAGATATAAAATATAAACTTAATGCAAATGACAAGCTTGCTTAAGTTTGTTAAACATCTGAACTTGCGTCATCAGGCTTGAGCAACACAGAGTTCAGTTTGAATGTGCATATATTTCTAATAGAACATAAACAAGGGACTTTGTCATTTAAACTGGGTATAAAGAGCCTATTAACTCATATTCCCCCATCACACATTTCTCTTACAGGCTCCCTGCAGGCAGAGAGGAATGACCACCACAAATCTGTCTTTTTGAAAGATGCTCCAATAAGGAACTTGAAAGGAGCCTATTTTCAATCTCCTTGTGAACATTAACTCACCCGTGAGTCAGAAGAGCTACATCAAATGCTGAAGCTATCGGACATATCGCCTATCTAAATGAATGTCCTCATGTTGAAATACTGCAAAACACATGAAGGTGAACTGCAGAGTTTCTGCTTCATTACAAATGCTTGCAGGGTGGGTAGGAGCAAACACAAGTCAATTTAAAATACAGAAAGAAGCCTTTAATCGTGTTCCTCAGGGCTAGTTAAATCACCAGAGTGCACATAATCAGATATGGAGCTTCTTAATGCAAGTACATTACACACATTGGGACGTCTATGTCAAGGTTACATATAGGCTCCACCGTCTCAAAGCATACTTTTGAACTATCACAAGCCTAGTGTCCCCAGGGAAACAGTGGATGTGCTGTACTGTGTGTAAGTGATGTAAAGGTTATATTAAATTGGCAATCTGGAGGTTTGTTCTACAGCAAGTTTACCGACATATCTCCGGGTTACAAGCCAGTGAAAACATGTCAAGAATTGAGTCACAGACATCACTGTGAAGCTCTGTATCAGTTGCGCTCTCTGTCTCAATCACGCTCCCCTGAGCTATCCCTTGCTCCCGCGCCCCCCCCCCCACCTGCCCTTCTCTCGCAGTGTTAGTGTTGTTTCTGTCTCTCCTTCCAGTCAGTGGGTCTTGACAGCTTGTCTCAATAAAAGTGATTCCTCCAGCTCTGAGCTGCGTTAGGCTGATGGTGCAGCAGAAGGCAACACAGCAGCACAGCTTCACCCGCCAAAGACACCTACTAAAAGGCCCCCCAATACATTTCTTTCATCAATTCAACCTTACTTTTTACAGGGTGGTCCGATCATAGAAGTTTACTCTCCTTCTAATGATTGTTATTTGTACTCAGGTCTAATTATAATCAAATATATAGAAAACATGGATGTGAAATATAAGGATAACATGGAGAAATGGTTGAAAAGGCATCAAACTAACATATATGAAATTAGAAAGGCAGCTATATAGTAGCAGTTTTGTCTATGTATTAATATGTGAATCATGAATAGTGGATGTATCATCCTCCAATTATATAGCGTTTTGCACTACATTCCACTTGAGTGCCCGCAGGTAGAAACGCATGTATGAAAGGTGAACATATTAATGGATTTAATTAACGGGTAGGGAGATGAATGAACTAGATGCTGTCGAGCCAAGGCGTCTGCTGTTTACATGTCTGATCTTCATCTTTACCAGTTATACCCGTAATCACATACTTTGTGATAAGACATCTGCTGAGCCTTTAGGTGTCTTTTCTTGTTGGCAAAGGGAGTGATAGCCAGTGTTTTTAAGTATGAGTCTGGTTATGGTTCTTACATTAACAGCCAGGCAGGAACTGATTAATAGTCACATATACCTGCAAGTAAACGACATTATTGTAAGTGTGTTTATAGCAAACTGAGGACTTTAGAAGCTGTTGGGTAACTGTGACAGTACTGTGCTACATACAGACGATATGTGGCAATGCAATATGAGAGGGTGTGGGGGGAACAAAAACTAAACAATTTGAAACCACTCCTCTAGAGAGAGGATAGAGAAATCCTTCATTACAGTAAATAAAACCGTGCAGGCAGGACATACAGTACGTGCTCATGTGAAGGGGTGGGATGGTTTTCGTGTCAGAATATAAGAAAAATCTGGGGATTCAGGAGCATAGGAGAAGGAAATACAATCACCATACATTTACATAATAAGAGGGTAGTGTTTTTAATACCACCTCCATTTCTTTCATTTCGTATTACTTCTGTGCAATATGTAGCCTAACAGTTCTTCCCCAGCAGTTGACATTTGAGAATAAAAATGAAAAACAACACAGCTACAGTGCTGGAAGATGGCAATGGCTTCTGGCACACGTTGAAAGTGTAGGGGTCGTGTACAATGCAGTCTATAAAAAGCGTTTTTTCTTTATCTCGTTCTGTTTGTTCTTGCCTGGTCAACGTCCCTCCGAGGGTTGGCTCGTATCTGCCAGCGGAAACAACGCTTTCAAGGCTGACTTCATTAGATGGACGCCCAGGAGAAAAGCTTTTAAGGCTGCTTTAAAGGAAAATGTGTCAAGCTACCAGGCATATGGTGTGTATGCGTTTATGTGGGGGTGTGGGGTGTGGAGGGGCTCGGGCCAAGGTGTCATGTTCAGTTTCATCAAGCAGGCGCTACATTTCAGACACCATGCACCGTGCAATTCAGGGCACTTTCAGTAACTGTGCAGAAAGGGAGGTGTTTACACAGGGAAACGCATGCGGTATTAAGATGAATGAACGACAGGATTGAATGCTCCACCTGGTCATTAGTGGAGGAACATCTTGATTCTAACACCCAGACAATTTGGACTCTTAAATGGCTGCATTTTGATCCGTCAAACCAGTTCCTAACATCATCTTTATTCCTTTTTTTGTTGCTGTGTAAGTAGTGCAGAGAGGGTTTATGTTACATAAACTGTGAGTCTGATCCAAAACAGTGAAGATGCAGGTTGTGAGCAAAACACAGTTATACAACTTTGAAATGCTCTGACGTTGAGAGGAACTGAAGAGTGATAATTATCTGTGGGTGTTTCATTCCAAAAAATACAACTCAGTTCATCCATTATTCAATATGGATTATAGCAGCTGTATAAGCTGGTAAAGAAAGTACATGAATGTTGACAAATACAACTCAAGAATAGGTATTTTGGGGGGGTATTGTTTTGTACACTATTACAGTATTTCTAAGGTTTAACATTCACTTTCAATCTCAATGATTAGGTTAGGGGTTAGTGCTTAGGAATATGATATTTAAAAATGCATAATAGTTCAACAAAAACATTCTGTAAGATTACATAAAAGGGTGTTGACTGTGTCCATGCTACTAAAATACAGAATGTTGAAATAGTTTCTGTCTATTTTATGATGTTGAGGGTGAGCAGCAGGTCCTCTTTCGGCCAGTGAGGGAGCTAAAACCCTGAAACAGACCAAATGTGACCCTGAGCAGCTTGTCGTCATGCTCACGGCCCAAAAAGCACAAACAGTATACCCTCCTCCTCCTCCTCTTCTTCTGCTGTGTTCACAATCTGTATAAGAGACCTGCTAGCCCTCCAAACACACATGTTACCATATTCCATGTTCGCTGTACTGTGAGACAAGTTCACTGAAACATGCTCATGATCCTTTGCCTTCAGTCCATATTCAGGAGACCGGCCTCTGCCAAGCGCACCATGCCTGTGTGCACAAACAGGGTCTGTCAGCAGAGCGGGAGGAGACAGATGTGAGCCGGCTCTGGACAAATGTATTGTTTCTCTTCAGGGAGAGGAAGGCTTAGTGGGGCTGACTGGAGGGGCTGGTTGCCCCACATCCCACCAGTGGAGTGGCAGAGGTGGGGCGAGACGTGTTTGGGATGGAATGAGGAGGATGAGGAGAAGGGTTGTCAGAAGCAGATGTGGCCCCCCTCCCCTCCCCTCACCTAAATAAGTCATGCTCCAAATCCTTTTATCTACACATGCTAACAGGTACTAGTGAGTTCCCTGAGGAGAGAAAACTGAGAAAGAGAATTGGAAAAAGGGCTGTGCACATCACAAAAGGCTTAACCAGGCTTTTTTCTAGCCAAGGTGTAATTCTGATTAAACTCTCCAACTCTGATTTACTCGTTCTTATTCTCACTCACACGTAAAGAACGAACGTACAGGAAGGTGACGAATTGATTTGAAAACAGGTTAAGCGAAGATGTCTTTGCACTTGTTCAGACTGCTACGAAAAATGGAGGATAAAGAGCAAACTGGAGTTATATATCAGAAGGTTTAATGGTAGCTTGACAGATTCTACAGATTCAAAGGGATGTGTTATTCCCTTGATCGCAGGGTGGCGTACACTCGTGCAACCCTGCACTTAGCTCAGATAAAAGCTATAGGCTCCAATCATAAGACACTTTATACGTTCAACAAAGACACAACCTCACACAGACCCTACAAAACAATTAAAATGTTACGCATAATTAGAATCATTCACACTTGATCCGACATAATCTCTTATAAAAAAAGAAAAAGAAAGCATAAACAAATAACGTTCCCCCACATCCAGACATACGCTTACGCACACTAACGCTATGTGAACAGGAGTCAGTGAGTGTGAAATGGATGCAGCCCCCCAGCTCTGGTGCCATCAGCCTTAGCCAGCTGGCGGTGGTCCCGGCTCTCCCCCCCCCCCACGCCACTGCCTCCCCCAAAACCCTGCACGCTTTGATATCAGCCAGCCCCTGGCTACCCAGACATCTGGAAGTTATTATTCAACAGCGCACTCCAAAAAAGAGCCATTTCCATAATGAAACATCACATTTTGTTTCTGTGCCCTGCTTTCTGCTCGCGCCACATTCATGTTTGTTACAATCCGTAGCGTATTTCTGACCTTTGGCCCTGTCGAGCTCTGTAATTATTTGAATAGCCTGTCATTTGACCTTTCACACGTTGTGGTTTAATACTGAAGCTCACACCATACTAACCAGTGAGTCATCTGAAGCCTCCCCAGCTACAATAGGGTGAGGATCAAGGCCAACTTCATCAGAGCCAGAACAACACACTCATATTCACACCCACGCACACTGATCCCTTGTTGCCCGATGTCCCACTCTGCCTCAATATTCGCTGTTGTTAGAAAGTGATTCTTTGTGTGTGACCATGCGCACTATAAGGAAAATAAAGCTGATTTTAAACAGTTTTAATAGCTGTCTCAAAATCTAAACACAAAATATTCAACTATTGGAAAAGTTGACATCTTCAATGAATCAAACTAACCTTGCTGATGTCAGAGATGCTTTGCATTGATTTTCGTCTTTTGCTTACACACATCAAAAATGTGGTTTATTCATGGATAATGATCCTCTCAAGACTCAAAGTGATGGAAGTAAAGCTCAAAATGTATTCTGAAATCCATCTATAATGTTTTCAAAATATGATTTATTTAGTTAAAATATGATTTTTTTGATTGAGGGCGTTTGTCTATCTGTACTTGCACATAATTAAAGTGAGACTGCAGGAACTGATCACCCTGAACTGAAATAAATAGGTTAAAAAAAAGTATTCTTACTTATTAAGTCCTAAAATGTACATCCTAACTTTCTGTAATGAATTTGTGAACATGTCCCTCATGAGAGCATATATTTTCTTGGTTGATAAACTAAATAGTAAAATTGGATGAACTGGTTTCTCCAAGCAATTCGTTTTTTTGGCAACTTGAGGGCAGCTAAAACACAATTATTACATATAGTCTTCTTTAAATATCGTACAGTGAACTTTGTGCCAAATATTTGCTAATTTACACATCCAGCACCCTCAGAGCGACAAAAGCCTGCATTAGAAATGTGTTTATGGCCCCCTGGTGAATATAAGAGCAATATTCATTCTCCTTTATACCGTGTTTTGTATATTCAATGTGTTTTTCAGAGCCTTTTCGCTGTAAACAGCTGCTGAAACCAGTGAGACTAAACATAATTATAGCTGCTTTAAGCTTTTTCTTTTTCTTGAATGCTGTCAATTGTTTTACACAGTTTTATGCTTCAACTAAACTTGAGCATGTGTCTACGGCCAGTAAGTGACAGCTGGTTCCAACCAAAAACCCAAACGAGAATTCGTGGATATTTTTCAGTCATTATGTTTCCTAAGTGATACATTTCCTATCTAGGTTTGATATGTTCAGGAACTGACAGGCCATCTCCTGCAGGACATGTCTGTAATTACACTATAGTGAAAACAGGCTACTAATAATATTTGTTGTTTTTACCTGATGTGATCTTTTGATTTTGACACTCAGATGTGGCCTTGTGGTTCTGTAGTCATGGGGACGGTTGAGCTCACGCTGCTCAGGCTTCACCTGACCCCTGACAGCTTTTAAATATAGGAGGAAGAGTCGAGAACCCCTGGGGTATCCAAGGCACAGGATGTTTTCCAAAAACAGCTTTTAGCTGAGGGGAGTCATGATCTCCCCCCGTGGCAGTGCGATTCTATCACTTTCAGCTGTGTGCTACTGCTACTTCTTATTGCTCCAGTCACTCCCTCCCTCCTTCTCTAAAACCCCAAGGAGTTTTGACCTGATTCTTGGCTGTCGCTATCACCAGGACCACTGGAGGAAATTCGATAGGAAGAAGAAACTCTGGGATTATAATTGAAATTTTAAGCATGATATTTGCGTGTCTGTGCTTGTGCTCAGTGAGAGTGAAACTCACCTCATTCTCATTTTGTTGAGGTAACAGTGGGTCAATGAGGGCCAGCTGGATCACCGTCTCCCAGACTCGTGTGGTGGGACCCCCGGCTGTTAGTTTAAACTGGACTGGTTCGTCCAGGCTGGCTGCCACTCCCTGGGCATAGATGGACCCATCTGTCCGCACGCTGAAGATCGGATCACCGCTCCGGAAAACCACAGCCTCATTCCCCATGCAGTCATCGAACTTCACTGTGGACAAGAGACATGTAAAGATTTAATAAACGTATATAATAAAAACATATATCGTGTCATCATTTAACAATTAAATTGCTGTTTTTTTCTCACAGGGATGCAAACATTCACATACAGTTCACACATCAGTATAGGAAGTAGATTACAGAGATTGTATCATGTGCCCTGTTTGACTCTGGAGCATCTCACCATTAGTCTTCATTAGTTATAGGTCAAAACATCACAAGGATAAGACTCTTGAGGATTGTTCTCTACAGCTGCTTGTGAGAAAAGATGAGGTGTGTGTTACTGTGGAGGGGGTGAAACATTGATCTTGATAAAGCTTGAATCTGTTTGAAGGTGGACAAAGTGTTTGGTAATTAACAGTTACAATGACAGAGAGGATGTACAATTATTATTTGGCTTAGTGATGGTTCAAATAGAAGATCATTTTTGTTTTCACTTCATATTGAATTGTTAATTGCATGAAATGATGAGCTTTTTTTTGTTTTGTTCATAGCCAATGCTCATGCTAGTGCTAATGGGGATCCTAATAAAGAATAAGACGACCTGGTCAAACATTAAATAACATTGTTACTTTATAAAAAAATAGATAATATACATAGGAAGTAACCAACAGTGAATACCAGTGAAGTGATCAGCTTCATCTGCAAATGTAGTACTCCCATTTTCATGAGTAAAATGAAAAAACCTGTTCTGTCAAAAAAGGAATATTCTACTAGTGTTGTGGCTTTTCACGATACTATGTTTTCTCACGAGTGACACAAAATGATGCTTTTAGCTTTAAATCTGAAGGCTAAATCGCTCTGTTTCTTTTCTCTAGTTATCTCTGTCAGTTCAAGGTCATATTAATTCACAGTGATCGCTGCACAGACTGTCCCATCCTCTCCTTTTCTACGCTTTTCATTCACACTGAGATGAACTGAGACATGTGAAAACCAAACACTTCGCACATCACATCTTCATCGTGCTGTAAAACACATGTTAGTGAAATGGCTTAAGGAAAACGGCCAGCTAATTGCACCAATTTCCTTCAAATGACAAATTACACTTAGCTGCCACCCATTTTCTAAAGCTTTCTTTCACACAACCCTGGGTTTGCACATCAGTGTACATGTAAAGCTACTTGAGATACAGTATAAACTGTCTCCTCACATTTATGTAAAGGTTTGTGTTGTTTGGCAGCACTGTAGTTCAAATTGATTGATCTGAACAATGTGCCTCTGTATCTTAATTCAGAATGTCACAGTTTTCTCACACATCCTCACACCTAATGACCCAGATCCATTGGTATCCTCCACATTGGCTCATTGTGCTTGTATGAGAACATACACAATGTTCAAACTGAATCGTCACCTTCATCGTTAGCACAGCCCATTTAATACAGTCACACTAAACCAGTCACTGCTATTAACCAATCTGCAGGGAATGTTTTCTTGCACCTAGAGGGCATGGCCTGTTTGTACATATCTGATCAGTATTCATTTAACATGTGTGATTAACACAAATCACACATTTACTTGAATAGGCTTATCACTCACATGAAAGAATAATAAAAACGGTGCATATTCATCCATCCCATGTAAACATGATTGTGTGAACAACAAAAGTGGTTAATTAATTAATGCCCGACAAATAGATATTACACTGTGGACCAATGCTAACAGGGCTCTGGTGTCATATAGAGAAATAATAGTTTTACTCAAACTCAAAATTGAATCATCCAAAATAGCAATTTGTATGAGCAGGGAGTACAAATGGAAGTCAAGCCTCAATCATCACAGCATCCTCGCACCATACAGACACTTTTGATTGGAAACTGTGGCAAATGTACAGGAAAAGAGCCATCCTTCAAAACAGAACATCCCGTACGGGGAGGAGATTTGCTTCTCCAGCAGGGTACACTGCCAGAGAAGTAATCAGAGGCAGTTCAACACATGAAAGAAAATCTCTATGGAGTTTTGTTCTCTCCAGTAAGGGCATTAAATACTTTTTATATCACATTAAGATAATACTGTATAGTTCAGTATGGAGCTTTCTGCTTTGCCATGGCGCTCGTGTGTGGGATCTCTTATGAGACTCTCACGGAGTTCATGAGAAGATGAGTCACAGACAAAGTGTCGCACATATCGGCCATATACTCATCTCCTTCCTCCCTCGCAGCACCCGAAGCCTTTCCCTCTCGGGGATTATAACGTCTAGACTACAAATCGTAGAAAACCCTGATCTGAAGGCCGCATCTCACTGCCGTATCTACTCTTCCTCTCTTCCCACGTCTCCACAACAGCTGAAACAAGGCTTCTATTACAGAAAGTAAACTGTGAGTAAATCAGGCTTTTTGTTCTCTCTGGATCTAAATATGCCTGTGATCTTGTCAGTACCCTTCTCTCTGAGGCTTGATGTCCAGAAAGCCACTCAGAGCTGAGTCAGAAGGGACAGCTCAGCAACAACAGCGCATATAGCAGGTGCTGCACAACTGTCCCGGTCTAGACAGGAAGAGACAGGATGTAGGAGATTGATTACATCAAGCCAAAAGGCAGAGAAGTCTGGCTTCCTCTCTTCATGTAGCTGAACAGTTCTTCCCCAAACAAACACTCTCAAAAGCCTTTTTCGCTTCTCTCTGTTTGTCTCATTCTCTTTTATTTTGTCTAAGCTTATCTCATATCTTTTACCATTTATTTTTTGCAGATTCTCAAAATTGAATTTGGAAGGTGGGGATGACAAATAACAAACACGCCAGTTGGCAAACATGTATCCGTGCAAATAGCTTTTTGGAAGGCTGCCTGATCATAAAATTAAGTCAAACATCTAATTCAAAGCATGCTTTATTTTATTTCTAAGTTCCCGAATATGTGAAACTGTCTAAGAGTGTGAAAAAACAAAAGCAGCAGGTGGTCTGTTGTCCTTCCTCTCACCGTCTTCAAATTATTTTCTCGTCTCTGTCTGAGCTAGGCACGCACCCACCAGTGTGTTGCTGCCGTCATGGCTGCTAGAGGCCTGAATGCTGAGGCTTCAAACTGAGGGGAAGGGTTATCCAGGGGGTATGTTCAAACACATTAAAGAAATATAACAGTTGCTGCGGTGCTGGGACATCATGGCAGTAAGGTTCTGCATTAAAACATGGGTGTGAATAGTTGTGTGTCCATGTGATAGTCCTTTAACGACCTCAGAAGGTGTGTCAGATAATGCATATAGTCTGTTTCCCATTTTATATTTGAATTGTTTCCATCTTTTTTTCCTCAGAGGCACTAGTGGTGACGGCCCGAAATACTGAAGGGTCGTCTCAAGCTGAGGTCACTGTTGTGGTGATTTAATATGATGCTTACTATTTCTTTGTTGGTAAATAATGGAAAAATTAAATCTTTAAGGGAAAATCGGTGAACGACTAAATTGATGAGCCACTAAACAATGAGGTAGTTGGGTATATACTGTAGGCGTATACAGTACGCATATAATCAGTCCCTGTGTGTATGTATGTGTGTGTGTGTGTGTGTAGGCATGTATTCACCATGATTGGCTGGATGTCTCAACAATGACAAGCTGAACTAACTGCACCAATACCCACATACAAATGGAGTGACAAGCTGCGCAAAGGGTACCCAGAGGGTCTTGTTCTTGCACCAATTAAAGAAAAAGACAGTGCCAATTTTACTCCTCCATCGACATACACACACACACTCACACACATAAAACTCCAATAGCTCCTCTTACACTCAGTTGGGTCGATACTGCTATAAGAGAGATTATAAAATCGGCCAACAACAGAGCAATGAAGCCCAACGGCACAGAGCTGCACATTAACACGTCGTCTAAAGCAGTGGCTCGGGTTGTGCATTGATCTGGCAAATTACACAGACACCCCGTGTGCCAAACAGCCAGGCCAGCACTATTCTGCCGTCTAGTCAATGTAGTGACACATCAGAAACGATACAAACACTACCAAGATATATGTGGGGTCTCTCATAGGGAGGGATCAATTCCATGCTTTCTTTAACACTATTGCTAATAATGCGGTGAAATGGCACTATAATATCACAGCCCAAACAAAGCCTTTGCATATTCCTCTCTTTTCTAATTAAAGTTCCCTTCTCACTAAAACAAAGACAAGGACAAGGAGGATGTGAAAAGAGTTGTGACCTTCTTGAGGTGTTCTCTGGACAGCCTGACATGAAGTAGGTGACAAGTGTTGAAAGGGAGGTGAGAAAGGGATACGTTGAGGGGGGAGAGAGAGAAAGCTTAGGAGTGACAGGGAGAAGGTGAGAGAAGAGGGGAGGAGAATGGAAGGGCATGGAGGGAGAGAGATTGATGAAAGGATGGAGAGTGTGTAGAGGTGGCAATCAGAGAGACAGCGAAATGAATGAAAGACCATTAAAGAGGAGAAAGGGAAGAGGCGAAAAATTGGCAGATTGCAGTTGCTAAAGTGGAGATCTCCAGAGGCAGCAGAGTTTATAGCTGCAGCCGTTTAAATTGTTCAAAGTGTGGCGCGTTGAATGCATCAGATGTCACCCTGCTCTGCAGAAACAGTAAAGAAAAGATACTCTTCACGGCCCCCGATCTCTGCTACAATCAGGCCCATTGAGGACAAGAAGGGAGCAAGTAGAATGAGGATGATGGAGATGAAGAGGAGGAGAGGAGAGGAATGGGAGTTGAGGTGGAGGAGGGCAGCGGACGGGGGCCTGGCACTGGGAACCTGGCGCGGAGAACTGGCGCTCTCTCACTCAGCCACATTGGAATGGATGGGATGCTCAGATGGCTGTTTAAACAGGTTAATTGGGCTGGCCTCCCGAGAGATAGGGACAGATGGATAGATGGATAGAATGAAAGAGGAGGGAAAGAGAGAGCAAAAGAGCGACAAAGGGAGAGCGATGGACCTCAGAGAGATGGAAACAGAGGGCGGGATGAAGCGATGGATGGTGAGAGACGAGTATGGCTGCTGATCAGAGGCACCATGGGGAGTGTGCAGTCTAATCAGGGCCCTACAGTGGACTGGGCCCTCGGTGAGTTACTAAACGGAGCCAGGTCCACTGTTTACGACCGAACTACTACTCTGATGGAGACACACTTGTTGTGATGGAAGGGTGTTTAAAGCAATGTTAGATTCCCCGAAGGGAGCTGGTTCTTTGAAGCCCGACTCTGGGACTGGCTCATCCCGCCATGCTTTCCAAAAAAGAACAAAAAAGCATGATGGCAGTGACCCGCTCACGTTACAAATCCCTCCCGAGGAAAACATGCACTACACATAGCTGTTTCAATCTTTTTATCACCATCCTAAAAGAAGGGTTCAGAGGCAGTTCATCAAACCAAATATGCAAACATGTATCAACGGAAAGCTTTACCATCAGCACACCTTTTTGAAATCTGTTTGCATTAGTTATCTGAGTTTTTTAAGATTTGAATGTATTTTATGTCCATATGCACATGGGACATTTAAAAATAAATACACTGCCTGACTAGAAAGTCATGACTAATTATAATTGTTGTTTTTCCTAATGAGGTAAGTGTTTAACTCTTTCAAGCTATAGTATATAACAATGTGGTGGCCAATGCTAACCAAGCATTTAGAATTGTTCGCTGTTGCATTGCTCCACTTCAGAGATTGCAAGTGTTTGTTTGGTTGGGAGGAAATAGAGAAGCTGCAAGGTAAAAAGTTTGCTTTCAAATATACATTCTACATGCTTGAATATTTTCTAGTGTTTTGTTTGTTTAGTCAGAAAAACGTTGTTGTTTCCCAGTTTCTGTTTCTCACGTCTTGCTTATACAGCAATCCTGTTCTACAGCAGTGGACGGTGTACCATGACGTGAATGTAGAGTGTGTGTCCACGGTATGGATGGCCTGTGGTGTCTCAAGCAGCTTTACTCTGTGTTTTGTTTCATTGAACACGAGTACTCTTTACTGCATTTTCTCTGTGTTGAAATCCAAAATGTCAGCATGAGATATCAGGCTGTACATGCAGCTTGGCAACTTTCAACCCCAAAAACACCTCTCTTTTGTTTTTATAGAAAATCCTGTTATTACTTTTCTTCCACATTAAAATGTAACCAAATGAATGAGAGAAGGCTTAGAAACAAGGAAGGGCTTGAGGCAAACACAAAGCTACTAATAGCAGTATGCTTGTGCCTGCTTTGTAAATATGTATGCACTCCTGCAAGTGTGGAGGTCATCCGCCTCCTCAAAACATCTGCGTTTATTCTAAACCTCTCTGTCAGCAGCGGTTAAACACCAATTAAAAAGATGGTGTGTTGGGACAGCACAGTGTGGTTTAATAATAGCTTAGCTGACTCGTTTTTTTAGTATGGATTCAGTACAATATTTATAAGTTGTAGTGCAAAGCAAAATGATTTTTTATTTCAAATTCCTTGAAAATGTGTCAGGCATTTTTAATATGCAATACTGACATTTACCAGCCAGCTGTACCGCAAAACATAACTTTATTCTGAAGATCCCCAAATTGAATTCAAAATGAATTAATTAGCATACCTGAGCATTTAGATTGGCTGTTCTGAAGGCTGAGGCGCTGTTGGATGGCTAATCAAGAGGCTGCAGCTGTAACTGTGTATGAATAGTCTTGGAAGGGGGTCGACTAGTGCTAACAGGCTGGCTGATCTCAGAGCTGCTGGAGACTTGGCGCTCACACCGTTGGCCGGAAACAGACTTAATTATTGTTGTCTGTTCGCCTACTTTGAGTTCAGCTTTCAGATAAGTGTGTCTGTTGTTCAAACTATCTGCTCTGTGAAACTGAAAAAATCAACTCGTATAGAGAAGGCTTGAATGGATACAAGTCAGCAGCTTTTTGACATTTCTCAGGCAGTTGTAGGTTGGGTTTTTCTTTCTCTTCATCACAGTAGGAAGAGATGGGCTGATTCTCTGAAGTTCACTGAATTGACATGAACATGGACTTCTCCACAGTTTCTACAGGTGCACTATTGAGAATACCCTGACTGGCAGTGTCTGCACCTTCAACCCTAAGGCTCTAAAAATCACCAAGATGGGGTTTTTATTCATGGAGGACCTCCACGCCCAGCAGTGCAAGAAGAAGACCAACCGGGTTGCCGGAGATCCCAAGTCAGTAACTGTTGTGCCGCACCACCAGTCTCAGAGACAGCTTCCTCACGCAGGACATTAGACTAAAAAAACTCTTGACATCATCACTATTTTATGTTTTTAAATTCTCATTGCCTACTTTCATGATTGTCTTTTTACATAATAGTTACTATCAGAGCAGCACACTTTTAAAATACACCTCCCAGTGATATGGGAAAATGTTCCACTTTTCTAGCTTTACACTGCAGGTAAAATCACTGCTAGAACATGTTCAATGTGACCATAAGTACTAAATCAATAGTTTTGTATTTAATTGTTGTTGTATGATGTAATGATGTAATGTTACCAATGTGTTGTTTCCCGTAAGTGTTGTGCGTGAGTTAAAGAGCTTGAACAAATTCATGTACGGAATTCTGCTGGCTAATTGTTGGGGGAATGTATGGTAATTCATAATAGTTCAAAAGATCTGTAGTAATTGTAGGCCTTCCACTCTTTGCATGTACTGCAGTATGCATGTACAGTACGCCAGAGTGTATCTGCACATGAATGTTTTATCTCACAAATCAATAACACACAAGGACACATGCACATTCACGCACATATTCACAAAGGCCGACCACAAATTGTTGACATTGTTTTCGACTAATCAGCATCTCTCTAATCACTGATTAGTATTCCTCTAAACAAGCGCAGGAGTGCTTGATTGGCCTTCATGAATTCTCAGCCATCTCTCCCAGTAAGAGGAACTGAACTGCTGCCTGAGCTAATGTCAGGACTCCAAATAATCAGTGTGTTATTGCCTGTATGGCTCAGAAAAAAACGAAAAGGAAAAACCACATAAGAACACACAATACCTACAAAATCCTGTAACAATGACCAAATTGTATCCCTTGAAACTAGACCAACATGAAAAAACATCAACCTCCCACAAAACTAGAAAGAATTTTAAATGTAAACGTATCTCAATAGGTTTAGGACTTCCTGTACATTTTATGAGTAGTAGTAGAAGTAATAGTTCCATCTCCAGCTTTACGGTAACAGAATCCACTTATGTTTTCACTAAAACTTAATACCCCGCTTCTTCTAGACTGCACTGTGTTTGTGGTGAGATATGACAAATGGGAGAATGTAAGAGAGCGAGACAGCAAGAAAAAAAAGAAAATCATGTCTTTTGACAATTAGGGCTGGCTTTAGTGGTGATTAGAAGAGAAGGCAGAGGAAGAGAGAGAGAGGGATCAGGCAGAATAAAGCCTCTCCCAGGAAGAGAAAAGCCCCTTTGTAGGAAAGAAAGAAAAACAGCAGTAAGAAAGTAAGCACAAACTTCCCAAACTTTCTTCACAGCATTGGTCTGTGCTGTACAGCAAGTTCAGTTTCTCTAGAGCACGCCCACATTCAAGTACACATATAAACACAGACAAATGACTATTTACACAGGAAACCACAGCTCATATCCCAATGTTTTTCTCCTTCCCTCATGGCATTTATTTTGTCTTTAACTCTGCCATTCAGTGGTTGTATGGGAAAATCCTAGAACTCTAAAACCCTCTTTAGTGAGAGTTATTGATAGCCTACACATTCAATGAAGAATTTGAAAGATGCATTGAACCAAGTGAAGTGAAACACTGTATCT
Source organism: Notothenia coriiceps (assembly GCF_000735185.1). Lineage (NCBI taxonomy): Eukaryota > Metazoa > Chordata > Actinopteri > Perciformes > Nototheniidae > Notothenia > Notothenia coriiceps. The sequence continues at coordinate 4,153,304 of NW_011357368.1, forward strand.
TTCTGTACTGTGTGTATAACTTTTCTGCAAGGCCTAAAGCCTTTGCAACAACATGTTGGTGAAAGTCCAGTCAAAAGGACTTGTTCAGTGGACTTAGATTAGAATCTGAGTGTAGTCTGCAGGACTGCTCATGGCTCATGAAGCCAAGAGATAATGTTGGAAGTGGTGTTGATACAGGCTGGAGTAAGACTGAGGAGGGGTGAGTGCCCATGTGTCTTTGAGAGAGTACAGTTTACTCTGAGAGGGACTGCTGTCGTCAGTAATTTGCATCAAGTCAAGCTCTGAAAGATTTGGCTTTGCTTTCATGAATTCTAATGTGCTTACCTGATTCCACCCCTTTTGTGTGCTCAGCTCACCCCGCCTTATTCAGGAGCTTCTTCTCTGGGACAGCAATCTTAAATCTTTCAACTTCTTCTAGAAAGTCTCACAGTCACCACCCAGTCTCCATCCTAACAACTGCATCATTTTTGTCACACTAAAAAACATGAGGAAAATTGCAGATGCACTAGAATAAAAAACCCTATCCTAGTAAAGGCCATAGAACACTTCAACTTTGCCTTTATTTCAGTGTTTGCCTGCAAGCATCAAATATGTTTCTTGTAAAGAAAAATAAATAATTTTCATATTGTTTGCTCAAGCTTCCCCAAGGAAGCAAACCGCACAAAATTGCTTTCCCCAACCGCTGGAGGAAATACAGGCTGTATTTCTCAAATCTAATCAGCATCTCTCCATCAAAACTTTAAGAAAGGGTTCTGTTTTTCCAATTGTGAGGGGTCAAAGCATAAACCACAGAACTCCCTCTAGACTTGAAACTGTGGAAAAACATGCATGTAATTACACATTCCGTATGGAGGATAAGGAACATGTTTTTTCAGTAGTTGGAGGTTATATCTTTTTTTCCCCTTCAAAGATAGCCATCAGGCTGTGATCCCTGAAATCCCCCGGCTGATGGGGGACTATGAAGGCTGAACCGTGCAATTAGTGGGTCTGAAGTTTCACTGAGATAGGAAGTGAGCTCAAAGTTCAACAAACGGACAAATCAGTGACATGACTCCAGGACAGAGCAAGAACACCAAACAGAGCAGTACTTTTCAAAATAGATAGAGCTGCAACACTTTGAAGTTATTGATTCCTAGACTTGAATATGTTTTACTTTGACTTGCTACTTTAATTATTTGTGTATTGATTTCCCAAACTTAAAAAAATTAATAAAAATAAACGACTAACACTAAAACTTCTAAAGTATTTAAATACAAACTTATTCAAAGGTATTTCTTGTCGCCATGGCTAACAACAAATAATGTTCCGTACAGTACCTGGCGTCTACATGACCCATAATGCACCTTGACTAAGACAGCTTCAGGTATGTTATGCAATTTTTCTTTTTTTAACCATAACCCAGATTCACATCACTTGAGGCAGTTTATCAGATTTCATGCAACTAACTGGAGACACAGTAGCAGTATAAACAATTTCAACACCTATATTTGAACTCTGCAAGACCAGTGAAGATGGGTTGGGCGATGAAAGTAACATTTTCGGACTGATCAATATTTCCCCCTTGCTCTTCAGAGACAGACCATTAGATTAGAAAATGTAATTGCCAAATATCACCAAAAAAAAAGGCTAATTTATGATATATCTGTCCAAATCCCCAACCCTGCTGTAAACAAACTTTGATATGTAAAATCTGTGGAATGAGTTCAGATCCTGATACGAATAGATTCATGCCTCTAATTTTGTTAAGACATGATTTTAAGACAGGCGTACGTGTTTGTCTAAACCTGCTAGCTTGAGTATAATGTCGTCGAGCAAGCTAAGAGAGAGACATTAGTCACTGATGATTACTAACAACATCTTCCTGAGGGCATGTGTGTCATTATGTGCTGTGTACATGATGTTTTCTATTATGTGGCAGATCAGAACCTTCTTGTGGGCTGAACGAGCGGCCATAACAGAGAAGTGACAGATGGGTCTTAAAACTGTCAGCTAAATGTGTCTTAGGGCTTACAGACTATAACAGGGCATAGCCCGAAGTACGACAGAGCCGAGTGGTTTCAGTGTGCTCTGTGTGTCCACACTGATGTGTTGATGTGTGTGTGTGTGTGTGTGTTTTTGAGCACACACACGTTGAATGGTCCAAATATCTCTCTCGTGGGTGAAAGTGTGAAATACAGGTGTGCTTTGCTGCAACCGTTGAAAAGGTGCCAACTGATATGACGAGCCTGTCAGGTAACACTGGCAAAGACCCTTAAAGCCCCTGTCAAAAACAGACACACACACACACACACACACACACACACACACACACACACACACACACACACACACACACACACACACACGCACGGATCACAGAAGCTGGGGGCAGGAGGAGGCTGGCAAAGAAGGGCTCCCAGAGGTACAAACACAGACAGCAGGATAACAGCCCACCCTCGCCCCTACCTCCCAAAAACAAATCATCCACTACTCACAAACAAACACATATGCTTTACGAACAAATTCACATATATCATTTGTCAGACTGTCGGATCGGAACTAACCTTCATTGTTGCTAATTGTTTTGCACTCAAGCACGAGAAGGCGCTGAAGCGCTTTTGGAGAGGCCATGTGTGTCTATGTGTCGGCTTTTATGAGGGGGGCGCAAGTGTGTATTTGTGTTTATACGCATAAATAAGCATGTGCATCAGTGTTTGTGTGTGCCTGTGGTTTGCCTATGGTATGTTTTGTGTGTACGGGGGAAATAAATTAGCAGTGCTAGCAGGTTGCTCTGACAAGTCCTGTTAATGAGAACATCCTCTAGAGCCTTTTGGGCCAGAGAGAGAAACCAGAGGCCGTGATCATCTGTTCAGCCTGGAAGATGGCAAGGAGGGCGGGGGGTTGCAGAACAGCAAAAAGACAGCACAATTAGACCACACCATCTGCAGGAGAGGTGCTAATGTGAGGTTTGAACTGTGAGCTGAGGAAACATAACTTTACTGTAGAAAAAAAGAATACCCGGAGGTGATGGAATAAAGGATGGATGTTAACTAAACTGGAACAACATTTAGTGTTAAGACAGGACATTTGCAAACTATGCATTCATAATACGAAATAAAACATATAAAACTAAGAAGTTGGAAAGCCGCTCTAGGCAAACATGCTCAAGTGATGTACAGCATTGTAGCAATGTCAAAAATTGCCAAAGGCAAGTTGTCCCAATAGGATGTTTGAGAGCTCCACCTGACTGAGTGAAACAGAGACAAACGCGTAGCTACAAAGCTTTGTTGTATTAAACCTTTGTGAAAAAAAACAACGCTTTGAACTTCTGTCTGTCAACGTACTGTGTCAGGTGATTTATGTATTGTGCATTGTACACGCATATCTTTGCCAATTGTAGTTAGGGCTGGGTGATAATATAATGTGGAATTATATCGTAATGAAAGGATATATTGAGGTATCTTGGTGAAAGATACCATTGTCTCAAATGAAAATAACTAACACATTAACTGACATTTCTTAGAAAATCTCATGGGAAATTTTGAGAAGAGACGTTTTTTTGTTTTTAAATTCAGTTCAACGCAATTTACAAACTAGACTCAAACTGGAAAGCCTCCAGTCCCAAATCTCTGGACTTTAAGCTTCATTAACCCAGAATACAAGCAGGACAGAATAATGGTGGATAATAATAAATGCAATTGTTGGGTAACTAAATTTGAAGTGTTTTTCAACAGAAGTGTGCAGGATTTTCTTCATGAATTTATTGTTCAACCCTTGCATGCCCAACACCCAATAATTGTGCTTATGGCAATATGCCAGTGTAGTGAATCTAGGTCCAAATCTGCAGACTCTGCATTTGTGTGCATGCATAATTGTACTTAAGTGAATGAATGCATGTTGAACTTTTATTTTATATGTTTTAAATAACGTTTTTTAAGTACTGTTAATGAGAAAATATGCAGTTCTTAAACACAAAAGAGTTAATATTCAATAAATACTTTATTTAGTAAATTATCTGACAACAAGTTGACATAACCAATATAAGGATTTAATTTATATCGCCAAAACCTTTCTGTACTGTACACAATTTTGAAGTAATGTGTGTGCGATGTATTTGTGTGTGTGGGTGTGCATGCAGACAGTTTGTACCACACACACACACACACACACACACACACACACACACACACACACACACACACACACACACACACACACACACACACACACACACACACACACACACACACACACACACACACACAGTTGGGACAACTTGCCAATTTGGCTACAGTTGACTCACCTGCACCTGGCTTAGTGAGGCAAAGCCAACTGGCTCCTCATGAGTTTTGGAAAAATCGCAAACCAAGTAGAGGGGTTTAGAAATGCATGAGGCGCTTCGCTGTGTAGTATTACCATGATTCATCTTCACAAAACTGCAAAAGCTTGTGATAATCGCTTTAGCTAATCCTTGCACGCTTCAGGCAAACATGCATGGAGAGAGTGAAGGGGTGGTTCTTTAACCCTCGGGGGGGGGACTGCACCGGGTGATGGGGCTGGTGTTGGGGAACATGGTCAGAGTAAGGAGAGGGTGTTTCAAATGAACTGTGTGTTTGTGTGTGTGGGTTTCATAGCATGACACATATAGCCTTTACAGGTACATCCAATCTATTATACATTTAAAGCATGGAAATGAAATCAAACATGCATTGAAAGTGTGAAGTAAAGGAAATGAAATGAAATATTGCCACATGTGCTACGGGTTTGGTGCAATCAGTTTCAGCTCCACAAGCACCTCTTTCCCATTGTGTTTTTGGGCTTGAAAAAAGCAACCCTCCAGTACAGTATATGTGTAATTGTCTTGGCTCAATATGTGCACGCTAGCATATCTCCAGGCATATCCATCATTATCTATCACTTCTTTGACACTAACATCGCCTCTCATTCTCAGCTCTGCCAGGTTGCAGAGCCTCACCTGTGCTGCTTCTATTCCTAGACGTTGGATGCCTTCAGTGGAGCGGAATCCAAAAAGGTTTACACCCGTACTGACACTTTTCTGGGATTTGGCCTATAGACATGGCCACAGGATCACCTCATTAGCATCAGAAGGGGCTCCGCTCCCTGACAAGTGAGACTTCACTGCACTGCTCTCACAAAATAATGAGAAAATATAACATCTAATGGCTAAATATAGGTAACCATAGTCTCAAGAGACTTGGAGCAGAAACCATGCGATGCAAGAGGTGTCTCGGGCCTTCGGAAGTTTCGTTGCCGTGTGGGCGTGAAGAGTGCACAAAGTAAACAAAAGACTTTAAGAGGAGGAAGTGATACTTGAACAGTGTTTGATGAGTGCTCTTAGCCTGTAGCTATAGCGCATTAGGCACAGATGAGCCACAGCCAGCTCCCACACTGCTAATGTGGAACACATTACAACTGCACAATGAGTTATGATTGCCATTAAATAGCAAATGATTCAGACTTCACCGCTGGATTTAAAGGGATGCGCCTGCTGTGCCCTGTCCTCTCTTGTTCCTGCCCACGCTTACTCCTGTGACACTCTGGTGACAATCACTCCACTAGACTCGCTTCATAGAGTGTGACCACTAACATTTAGCAAGGGGGACCATTTTTGCGAATACAGACAAAATACAGTGTGTATCTTTTGAGGTTTCTGTCTATAAACCATCGTTATCTGCGTTACTCTGTATGGGAGAAACCTTATGCTGCAGGATTGTAATGAATATGTGAACCCAATAAATAGCTGATATGCGATACACTCAAACAATCTCTCTTTCGACTTTGCTACGAGGTAAGCTTAACCTCCTTTCTCTCTTGCAACATCCCAATTCTTTTTTCTCTCTCTGCCTCTTTCAGTGCTAGCGGGAGTCCTAATAATGGCATCATGCATTTTGGTAAACCATAAGGGAGCAGTAAATGTGGACTAGTGGGGAGGGAAGGGGAACAAGTGGGGAAGGGTGGAATCACAGATGAAGAGACCTATCTTTCGGTTACGACTCTTTTCTCGCCCACATGATCCATCTCTCCCTCTGGGGCTAGGAGGCTAGCTGTGAAATGAATGAGAAGCAGAGCGTGGGCAGACGCTAACGCTAAGATAATGACGCCGTTTTGTCAGCCCCGGCCTAAAGCTCCATCTCTTGGCACATGGAAAAGGAGCGAGATGGCAGGACAGTATGATAGAAGAGAGGCTATGTGGGGGTAAACCAACAGTAGCGAGCATGCAATTCTCAAGATTTCAGACGTACGATATACACAGGTCGAAAAAGCATTTGATACAAATACAAATACAGCTAACAAGCTAACAGAGCTTTCACACTGTGTCAATGTTGTCAGTGGTCAGAAACCTCAACCGCTTCTCTCCATCTACACCACAGCTCGGCAAAGCTCTGAGCAATTACAGTGAAGAAAAGTTTCCTTGAAATGAGAAGTATTTGAGGTACGAGTCAATTCTTACTGTCTGTTTTAATTTGTGGACCTGCTGGCCTTGACCACTGTGGAGAAAATAAAGAGGAGAAACCGGCATTTGATTATTAGGCTGCGATAAGAACTGTGGAAAGTTAACCAAATGAAACCATCAAAGCAACGATTGGTACTAATTATCACTGCTGTTTAACATCAGAAAAACAAACAAACAAACACACTGCAAGCGTTAAATGTGTTCTCCACGGGTTAGATTGAGCCTCATTTATTTTAAGTCCTGCTGGAACTTGATTTGTGGCTGTGAACGCTCATGCTGTGCATCAGATACACGGCAGATGCTTAGTTACGACCAAACCAGTATAAAGACAACACTTAATGGTACAGTCACGCAACCGGGAGGAAGGGGGTACCAGAAAAAAGAAAAATCATAAAGTGCAAAGCTTTGAAAAAAGATAATTAGATCTGTGACAACAGAGCACAATAACAGTGTCAGCAGGGATGGAAATGCCTTCATCGCATGAGGCAACAGCACAATGCGCCTGTCTGAACAATTCTTATACATATCACATCCAGTCATATTTTCAATCACGAGCTGCTAACGTGAGTAACGATGCAGAGATGGAGAAAGTTTATCGTTTAAATAATCGGTTTTTGGCCAGTTTTTCCCTGAATCATTGGCCCTATTTTCTTTGTCAAAGCCGATCACTGGCTGAACAACAGCACAGTAAGAGACACAAGTCCTGTCACTGCCTAATTAGTCTGCTCATTAGGAAGCTGGCTGCATAGTCAAACATTCTCCACGCCTGACCATTTGAGTCAAGGCTAAGTCATCTCTCTTGCTCTTGAATGCTAGGCTGAGGGCTGGAGGTCAGTAGGATCCGTCATTATTAGTTCCGTTACATTTTCTCTGACTGGTTTTGATGTAACAACCCAATCCCGGGGTCAGACAGCCTCCATCCCTGTCTGCACGTCTAACCTCCCCTTCTGTAACACACAACTCTGCTCTGTCTTGATGCTGTGCATGACCCTAGCCTGCAGGCTTCTGACATTATAATTGGAACTGCACCGTGCACTTCGATCATTACAGTGAGAGCACTCGTTTTGTGTTGAAAATCAGACATCATTACAAGGTATAACGTCAAGGTCTTTAGTGACAGGTGCATCGGGTGACAGTGTTTATGTCATGTGTTATGTCACAGATGCTTCGTTCTCCAGTATTGGCTGTGGTTAGGAAAGGACATGTGGAGGAGATGGCACTGTCTGTTTACAGTGACGTGTGGCACCTGGCAGCCAAACTCAATCTCACACAAGCGGCCATCCAAGTTTCTGCCTAAATAATCTGTATTCTGCTGTATACAAAACCCTTACTCCCCACACATGTTGCCTCTTGGTCCAGCCATATCTTCTTTTATTTCTTAACTCATTTTACGTCCTTTGTGGCAGATTTATTTTTGGTTTAAAACAGAGCTATTATTGTCTTTTTAAAACGTTTGTGTCTGGTTCTGCTGTAGAACATGATTCAAATCATTCTTGTACTCATAAAAACATTCATTTACCCCTTGTGCCCTTTACAGATGCTGTTACATTTGTTATGCTTCTCCACTCACTTATTTAGGGTTTTCCTTCAATTTTTCACCCGTTTACAGAGAAAGGAAGACAAACATTGAAACAAATGATTTGAAAATCTGGATCGATTGGACATTGGGAAAAGGCAAGGCGCCTAACTCGTAAATACTCAAACAAGTCTATTTATTTGTTTCCCTCCATTTCCCATCAGAACAAACTAAAAACAAAAGAGAACCAGAAGTAAAACATGACAGACAAGTTTAAATCTAAATGTTTCTCGGGAAAGAAAACTTGCTGAATGGAAATGTTGTTTGTAAAGCGACTGAGGAGTAAATGAAAAACAAAGCACAGAGAAAAAACTCAAATCCAAACAATGATTCAATCGGTAGATATCATCTCCTATAGATCCCGAAGAAAACTTTTGGCATGTAGGGGAAGCATTTGAGGAAAAGGTGATGAAAACCAGCAGGAGGCAGGAGAGGAACACGAGGAGCGGACGCAATTAAAAGGCGGGGTCAGAGGTCATGGAGGACTGTTGGTGATTAACGCCCCAGACACCACCGACAACCCCTTAACACACACTCTAACACACTACCACAGCAAAATAGTCATTTTCATTGTTTTTCTTCCCCTTTTTCCCACATTTCAAAGTATTTCTTGTATGTCTTGTGCTGCAGTGTTTCAAACTAAAAAGTGAGGCTTTTCATTAGGAATACAAATAAATGAATGCACAACTTCTTAAACATATCGATTTAACAGTGGGCGCGCATCAGTGCTGGCCTGTGGCTTTAAACCACTCTGGTAAGTTATTAGAACATAGCGATATAAGTTAATCTATTTTCCACCACAGTCCATTACAAATCTAATTGCATTAGAAAACCAAGTCCCAAGTCAAATTAAATTGGGTTTCCACACTTAAATGGTTATATTGAATAAGAGAATAAAGAACTGTAGAAGCCTAATTTGTGTGCTTATTTGTCCTTTGGTTGCTTAATCCGTTTTTCTCCACAGTGGAGTTGAGCAGTAGCGCACACTTACAGAGACATAATGAATGCATCAGTGTGCCAAAATAACTGTTGCGAAACAAACCGTCGATACAGTTGAAAGAGACTCCACACAAACACAAGTAAAAAGACGTAGAGAGAAAACACACACACTTGGGCATGAGCACGCAGACGCACAAACAAACTGGGCACAGAAAGTATAAATGACTTTTATAAGATCATTGATCCGTCCATTCAGCTTCTTCAAAGCCGGACAGAAGATGGAAACAGCACTTTTGTTTATGCTGCCGTAAATAGGGAACTTGTGTGGAAAGAGAAGGGACACACAGATATTAGCCAAATGGATACTTCTTGTTATAGTCCAGTAAACTTGTGTGAGATAGGAGACGATTGGCCTCGACTTTTCTGTGAAAGTGCTGGAGGGATAAAGAGGTGAGAAGCACCTAAACTAATTGATATGGCTCAAAACAGGATCAGTCACTGGCCGAATGACCAAGAGAAGATTTAGTGATTTGTTCTTAGAGAAAAGATAGGTGTGCTTGTATTGGCTGAGACGTTTTTTTTTATTATGCCCTTTAGGCATTCTTTAGTATACAGTGCCGTCACCTCTTAGACCAGGGGTGTCAACCTCAAGGCCCGGGGGCCAAATCCGGCCCGCGACTTCATTTTATGTGGCCCCACAAGAGCTTGCAAATAATATAATATGTCTGTTATATGGTTACATGGCGATTTACAGAAGCACGTTGCCCATACATGGAGCACAATGCATCTCAAATTTGACTTTCTCTTCTAAATATGCCTTTTTTCTCAGAATTGACTTTTTTTTCCAAAATGTTACTTTTTTTTTTTTGCTTTTCTTTTAAAATCATTTTGTGACATGTGCACTGAAGAGACTTGCAATTATTTGCCCTAGACTTCTGCTTTCAGACCGAATTAATGATGTAATAATACATTATTTTATATATATTAAATATTTATATATGTATTTTTATATAGTCTTAAACTTATAACCGGCCCTTTGAGTGCAACCATAATGCGAATGTGGCCCGTGATGAAATTGAGTTTGACACCCCTGTCTTAGACCATTCATTCACTCTGCCTCACCAGGTGAAGGTAGATTACATTATGATATAAAGCTGGACAAAACTGTTTGGAACACAGGGTTCAAATGATCCCACCACAGTGGAGGCTGAGGGGGGAAAACAAATGAAAATATGTTTCAAATGGCTTGAAATTATAAAAACACAATGACAACAAGAGCAAATACTGAATGTTTGAACATACACCATACAAAAAACTATCATGGTCCTTTAACATCATGTCAGACATCACAGGCATAATGAAAATTAAGATTACACATCACTTCAAAATTATTCAGTAAGCAGGTTGCCAAAAATAGGGTGACAGTTAAAATATTCATCAGCGCTATTCTTCATATAAAAATGTAAGGCCATGGCTGAGCCGACAGAGACTGTTTCCCAATTAATGTTGCTGAGCAGCACTCCGATCTTAAGTACCTATTACTACGGGCAAAACTTGAAGACAGTCCCGGCGGAGCTCTTCTCTTCGAGTGAAAACACACCTAGTATTCCCACAAACACACAGGGTGCAAAGTGCACAAAGAATTTCCTGGTGAAAATACTTTATTATTTGCCCAAAGATGATCCTGTTACAGAGAAAGGCAAGACATAACCGCGTTGTTTTATATATATTATTATGGAAAGTGGTCCATTATAGTCAAGGCAACTCTGAAATGGACAGAAAAAAACAAGCAAAAGAAGAGTTAGAGAGAAAGAGAAATACAAACATGGAGTAGGGGAGTGCTGCAGTGGAGGGGTAGATGTGTGGTCCGTCAGTGGGTCACTGTGTGGGGATTATAATCATAGTGGGGGAGTGGGGCATCATTATTCAGAGTGTGGAGCCGGCAGAGAGACGCTGAGAGGTAAACCAGATGATGTAGGAGCCTGTGATTCCTCTACTCCCCTCTATCGCTGCCCCCAAGTCCACCCCCGTTAAACCCTGAATGTGGAGCTGAGAGTCGAGGAGTGCGCAGCAGCGGGCGCAGCGCTACCCATCACTATCACAACAGGGGACACGGGGCCACATTTACTCTTAAATCAAATCATGGCAGGGGGTCGAGTGAGCCCATTGGCTTCTGTGTAAGTACGTGTTTGTGTATGTTTAGTGTGCATGCAACATGGGTGTATAAAATACTATCCATCTATGATTACATATGTATTTTAATGAACTAGAAAATCATTCAGCCTAAAACAATTCGTAAAATAGAAAAAAGTCGAAGGTGCTTTCTACAACGTCTAAACCATGATGAAACGGTTGAACCTACATGCACACGTTAAATAAAGCAGTGAAATGCAACATATTGTCATATTTGACAAGCTGGAACTATTTTGCCTAACACACTTTAATTTATCATAAACATTTTACTGATTAATCAATTCATTAATACAGTTTTGTGAAAGCCATAAATCTATGTAACTACATTGTCCTCCATTTTATTAAGAGGATTGAATGTAAGTGTTGTAGCTTATCCTAACTCGATAGCATATCTACTTTAATATCTCGAAACACAAAGGCATATCTGTGATCTAATCAAGATGTGGAACAGATATCTGCTATTCTCTTTCCATCTTCAAAAAGATGTATAAAGCAGCTTCATATCTTGAAGATACATTAACTACCGGCTTTTTATCTTCAAAGGTAAGCAGACGGGCGTTAAGTGAAACAGTCCCTTCTCCTCCATCTGTGTGATGAGAATCGAGATTAATAGAAGAGATGACGCTCCCATTCATACTTGAATTGTCCTCGCAACCCATCTCAGGAGCCTTAAGGATTACAGGCTACACCAGAACAATTAAGTCTGCCTCCTGTCCAGATGCTATCAGAGCTGCACACAGTAAACAGGAGCAGATAGGACCGGGCCCCAGGAACTGAAATGAATCACAGCCGGTCTGATACAGAGGCTCCTCTCTCTCACACGGATACAAAAAACACCGCTGCCTTGCGCTTACATTCAGCCAGAAAGCTTAATCTCTCCATTTTCAATTGGCTACATGTTTTCTTAAATGGAAAGATCTCCAGGAGATGTAAACTCTGATGAGCTTGGCAGCTCCTGTGTGTATTAAAGTGTGGACTATATGTGCAAGCAAATATCTGAGTTTCTGCTGTGTGCATCCATACGTGTGTGTTTGCATTAGTAAGCATGTGCAGAAAAATGGAGATGGGAGATTGTGGTCAAGTGTGGTTGAATATCTCCTTCCATCAGTGTGTGTCCTGCTGTCAAAGTGAGTCTGTGTATATGTATGTGGGCGTTTACAGTGTACCAAACCAAGCTTTACAAAGTACAAAAAACAGGGAGATTGAGATGACACATGTGCAGACAGACAGAGCAGAGATAGGCTCTGTCAGCCCAGAGCTGGCTATCTGCCGCCTCACAAGCCCTCTCAGCTTTCCCCAGCAGATGAACTGTCTGGCATGCTCAGCGCAGCTCTGAAACTGACAAATGTCACTCTGTATACTATTTGTGACTTGTGATTGATTTGAGAGAGCTCATCTAGCCTACAAAAGAGACTGAAATGCAAGAACATCAACAATTGTTTTGCTTTTAACAATTGTATTGCCGGCTTATAACGGAATCGGTGCTTTGAAGTAGCAACCGAGAGTTGTACTTTCTGGCTATAAGAGCGAGAGTTTAAAGTGGACCTATCATGCTATATTTGAATAATATAGTGTAGGACCATACCTATATAAGGCATATTTATACTTTTTATTTTTCAAAATACCAAACAGATCATGCATTTTAGCCATTCCTCATTTCGCTCAATTTAACACATTCTTTGCATGGGCTGATTCTGTGAGAACAGCACCATCTACAGGCCTGGCATATGTACTACAGCGTCTCCAGCGCTTTCCAACGGCAATGTCCGTGGCTGTCTCCTCCTGATTGGTGGAGTTGGCCCAATAGCCGTAGCGCCACTTCTGTGACGTCATAGAAGTGTTCAAATCTGGATCAGTCTGTATCAGATCCGTTGCAGCCCCGTTTTTAGAGATTTGGGTATGGAGGAAAATAGAGAGGGTTGTGTTTTCTGACACTTGGTGAGTTCCCTGGAACACCGGGGACACATATTCATGTATAAAAGAAGTACAAAAGTGCATTTTGCATGATAGGTCACCTTTAAGTAATGCAGCTGCTGGCAAAGGTCCAATAGCTCAGGAGAGCAATACTGATGTTGTTAGTCAGAACATGTATGTATTTTGCATGTTTATACATACTGAACATATTAGCCAGATCAGTATTTTGTAATCCATTATTACATTTTCTGTTTGTGCATTTCTTCCATGGAAATATTTCCACCTTTTAGGGAATACAGCAGAGTTTCTACCCTAATACATGCATGATGAATTGATGTAAGGTTGGTATATGATGCAGTTGTGTTTCATTCTGTCTCTATTTCTTACGTACTATCTTTGTCTCCCAACCAGTTTGTATATATATATATATATATATATATACATGTTTTTCAAGCACATTGTTTTCCTGACCAGAATATAAGGTCTATTATAAAGAAGTTCCCGTATGAGAAAAATAAAAGGCTTTCAAACTAAGCTTACACATTGACAGAATCGAAAATGTGAGAATATGAGGGCAGAACATTTAAAAGAGCTGCTCACATTCTCCCCACAGACATCTGGCATTTAACACAGTTTGAAACACATCACAATATCGCCCTGGATATCAGCAGCGTTCAAACCACCGCCTCATGAATAGAGTAATGTTTCATCGCTGTTGTGAAGAGGCACTCTGTGTGCTACACGATGCTGCTGCCTACAGTCGTACAGGGAACAGGATGCAGTTGTAGACCTGTGAACTCTGTCATCCTTTATTGAAGATGACATGTACTTTTAGCACACATCGCTCCCAGGCTTTCTCCCCCTGCGCTGTCGGTTTTAAAACACACTACTGGGAGCGCTCACTGAAAAACAGAGCGCAGTGCTGCACACATAAAACACATAGGAGCTCAGAGTCTTTGATTCTGGGATATAAAACACACTTAGATAGAGATACTGTACTCTCTGTACACACAGACGAGCTGATTTAAGTGTCCCCAGGGTCGTCCTTTTCTGTACAATAATCCTTGTTAGAGATGCAGAGGAGTTGTAATGACAGCCATAACCATCGGGAAGCAGTTAGTCTTTGTACCACCTCAACCTCAGAGTCTGCTGGGAAGGCCACTCACACTCTTTTATTGCCTTCATGACCATTAGTACCTCCATTTTATCGCTGTCATCGTCACTATTTACCTGCCAAACGCAGCCTCAGCATGATTTCTCTCCCCTCCCTTTCCCTCTCTCTCTCATATGCATGTGCACACAGATTACAGCTCCCCTCACAGTGACTGTTTGTGTATTGATTACGCTGGTTGTGTTCACACTGATAAGCAACATTCACCAACATATTTATGATATTTTGAGTCATATTTGGATCAAAGTCATCATCTGATCCTCAGCTTGTGTGTGCTTTTCTCACTGCCAAGTGTTATTCTTAATACTGAAACAACTAATTGTTTAATGGACTTATTTTTCAGTTCAGAAAACAAATCTGTCAATTAATTTGTCAAGAAAGTAATTCCAAACATTTGCTTTATAAAAAAAATTGGGTTTGTGCTCGCTATCCTTTATTTCACTCATTTCCACAAATGTGATGATTTACAGGATTTGCCTTAGGGCTCTCGTTGAGAAGAAAATATATATTTTATTATAGATGTTACATTTTATATTTAATAGATAATCAAATAAAGGATAAAAACGTTTTGGTTGCTAGTTTGATTTCATACTCACTGTACTGTATTAAGAATATCTGTTTGACCGAATGTGATCCCTTCTGATCTCTGTTCTCATGCAGAGATGAACTATTATATTTCTGAAAAAGCATATAACCCAGCACATTAGACCTTCAGTACATAGAACCCGGAGGACAGTGTTGCAAACATGTTGCATCAAGGATGCCGTCTCTGTTGCAGAAGCCTTCCCAGCCCTGTGGTGATTGAAGACAGTGTGCAGAAGTACAGTTTGGGTCGTATACTGCTGGAATCAATACTGACTGATCCGACTGTGCTGAGAGGCCACCGCACATTTCTCTGTGGACTCTTATGCCTGGCCCCTGGCCTGATAAATGCAGACTTCCAGAAACACGACACTGCTGTGATGGACAAGCGTTTGTGTGAGTGAGTGTGTATGTGCGAGGGAAGATAGATGTGGACAGAAAGGATCTTCGGGGCTTCTCACATTCATCGAGGGATTGCTCTGTTGGTGTACGTTGGTTAAGTCCAGTCTGGCTGTATGTCTCGGATATCCAGGATATACCTCCTCTATAGCTCCGCCCCTTCATCGGAGCGGATATTACTCTTAGAGACAGCACGCACACCATAATCCAGAAAACACCCCTGTTCCCGCCGCTCTTAGGACACTGGGATTTTCTCTGAAGCCGTGTGTGTGTGTGTGTGTGTGTGTGTGTGTGTGTGTGTGTGTGTTTGTGTTTGTCGTTCCAAAATGCAATTACAGAGAGATTAGAGCAGATGATGCGCTGGCAAGAAGTGATAGGTACACACATGTTGAAGGGCAGGAGTGTGTCTTTATGGTATTGAGGTGCAGTAGTGTGATAATGTATAACAGTTGTTCGTGTCCATCTATTAACATTCCTTAATCAATTCATCACTGCTTGCCCTTTACTCCATGTCTCTGTCATAATCATCTATCAACCTCTTCCATACACAGTTTCCTGTTAACATTACATTACATGTCACTTGTTAGAAACCTTTATCCAAAGCGACTTACATACTCAATACAGTGGACAACTCCCACAGGAACAATTTGGGGTGAAGTGTCTTGCCCAGGGACACAACGACATGCTGACTGCAGTGGGATTCGAACCTGTGACCCCCTGACCTGGGGGTCAGGGGGTCACAGGTTCGAATCCCACTGCAGTCAGCATGTCGTTGTGTCCCTGGGCAAGACACTTCACCCCAAATTGTTCCTGTGGGAGTTGTCCACNATCAGAAGTGGCCCATGATAGAAGGTGATAGACAGATTGATCAAATCACCTGCCGAGTATTTTTGAAATGCCTTTTCCAAATGGCTTCCAATGGAGCTTTCCTAGATGGTTTGGTGAAACAAACCATCTGAGTCAGGTTAGTAATGCTCCATCACATGTTTCTATTACAGGGTGAATCTTAAACTGAAGCTTGACTTTAAAGCAACCCAACGGAAGTTTCATGTAAGTTTAGCTCTTTCACTCGTAGGTCGGGCTGCGGGGGTGCTAGAGACGGGAGCACGTTGATGCGACCTTCCTAGCCGGAGATATGGCCGCATTTTACAATAAACTTCCGTTGGGTCGCTTAAAAACAAATATCACAAATCGAATCACAATCACAATATTTGTCAGAAAAATCGCATTTCGATTGTTTTCCAAAATCGTGCAGCCCTAATGCTCAGAACCATGATTCCCACGTGAGTGGTACAACATAGGGAGTGGCCTCTCTCTGTCTAATGCTCATTAGATTAAGAGGTGGTTCCTATACTTCGACCATTGGTATTACAGTCGGTTTATCTGTATGTATATTCCTCTCTTTTTCTGCTCTTATTTTATATTGCAATGCTCTGGAGATGGTCTTCTCCGTACAAACAGCATCTGTCTGCTAGAATAATAACATCTATAATCGTTCCCCAGAGAGAAAACAGTGGGAAAACTGAGTTTTTCTTCATTTTTACTTTGCTTCTCAAAATGTCTGATACATGATTTATAGACACCAAACACTGTATTTTCTCTAAATGCTTCAGTTTTAAGTCAGTAATGACAAGAATGTTATATTAGCTCCTGCATGGTACTTTATTTCTACATAATTTATTTGTCTCCTCGCTACATCTGTTAAAGCCTAGCGTTTTGGTCCAGCAGATGGAGTTTCATGATGAGAAGAACCCTGAGAGTATCCATTTTATATATAAGAACTAAACAGGAAGATAGTATTTCTCCATCTTAACAATGTGAGGCACTTATTCCTTTACTTGAACCCCTGCTTGGATGTTGGAAATAGTCCCTGAACACTACCATCTAACAGGTAGAAATCAAACAGCCGGAGGGTTCAACTCGTCTCTCCAGCATGGCATGTGAAGGAAAAAGCATATTCACATAGGATCAGATTCTTATGGCAGGTTTATATTTTTGTATGGATTTATGTCTGAATGCAGAGAGGAGGGAGATAGAAAGTGTTGGCGGGTTTCCCAGGTGGATTAAATGCTTACTTTGTACATGTGTGTAAGTGTGTATGTATGTGCGTACAGGTGAGTGTGCACACATTGGTCTGTCTGTTTGAGTGTATGTGCACGATACAGTGTATGAGAGTTATCCCTAGTTTCAGCTCCCTCCATTAGTGTGCAGGGATTCCTGTGCTCAGCTCCCAGCCAAAGGAGACCAATTAAAGCCATCAGGCAGCGTTGGGGGAGCTGCGCTGCTCTCAGAGCCCGCGGAGAACAGAGCTTTAGCCCAGCTCCATCCTCCTCCATCAGCTCGACTGTGCCTCACAATGGCAGTATTCGCAGATTCAGGGACAATTCCAGGTATACTAATAAGTGAAAGAGGAATGCAGATGAATAAGTGCTTATGTGCTTTTCCTATTTTATGTTTTCATCTCCTTTTAAAGCAAATACACCTACTTGAATGTGTATGCTTTTACACCTGGAGATTATTATATCAATTATTATCCCAGAAAGCGTAGTTGTCATCATAGGCCAGGGCAGTTTATTAAAGAAAATGACTGAAATGTCTCTGCTATGAACCCAGTGGAGAATGCATTTAGATTGAACTTGTTCCCAGTGTTCATAGGAACAACATTATGTCCTACTTTGGCAACTCCAAACCCTCCTTTTTGTATGACCTTGTTTCATTAGTCTGACAAAAACTTTGTGATTAAAAATGAGAAGTTTTCTATGCTATGAGGAAGTTGGTTTAAATACTTTAAAACAATCCCATGTCTGTAGTAGAAGCAGCAGAGATCCAACACAGTTTGAGGCCTTCCCATGGGCGTTATTATTGTGTGGTTTTCTTGCAGCCTTCCACACTGATGCTCCTCTCATCAACGATGCTCGGCCATGCTTCGGGGATTTGTTATAGCGTGGAAGCCAGAGATGTCATACCCTGTTACAAAATAAGGCACCAGATATGAACTTCCTTTCCCTTTCTCCAGCCCGTCTCTCCCCTCTCCCTCATGCTCGCCCCCCTGCCCTGGGGACCAGTACCGTGGAAAAAGAGCCGCTCCATAGTGTCTACTCAGTAGGCAATAACTCGCCGCTCAGATAAAGAGCTCCATTCATTAAAGTGGCTGCTCTATTTCTCCACACAAGTGACACCTATCCCCCAGGAGAGCACGGGGAACCACAGGGCTGGAGCTACAGGCACAGCCTCCGTCAGCCCTGATTGCCTCCCTCGGAGCTATATGGAAAAGCCTGAACTCTACACACCAGATTCCTGATCTTAATTTCCTTCCATGGGAATCCCTGGTTGTTTAACCCCCACTCCTGTGTCTCCCTCTTAATACACTAACTCATTGCCTCTATTATCCCCTGTACCGCTCCACCCTGTCCCTTAATCGCACCTCCACTCTTTTTCTCCTTTGTGGTTTCCCCCTCACTCGCTTTGACTTTCTCTTTCCCATGTTCATCTCCATCAAACAGCGTTCTCTTCCCTCTCTCCATCCTTTGCCATCTCCTCTCCCCCTCAGCACTGGAAGTCGTTGATGCGTGAACCGGTCAGCGGTACTCTTGGGTAATGTGTAGATCATTCATCCTCTGGACAGGTATGTAATAGAGGCGGAACGAAGGGGAGAGAGGGGACAGTGGGAGAATCAATTCCATCGGGAATCACCGGAGCAAAGAAGCAGAACCCTTCCCTCTCGTTGAGCTCCTCTTTCTTCCCTTCTCTCACTCTCTCTCGTTCTCTCCGTCTTCATTTCCCCACCCTTCTATCTCATTTCTCTCTGACTGCTTTTACTAATCAGCTCACAAGACATGTTTGCGTCACTCTAGCCAAGCAGCAGGATTAATCCCAACACAAATAAGAACACAGTGGCCATTATCTAAGTCAAACCCTTCTATTGGCTCCAGCATGAAAATGATAGTCTCATAACTGAAGAATAAAGGAAGCACATACTCGTTCCTACTTTCCACCATATCTCCGTGGGCACAGTAGTGCATCAGAGCAACAAAAAAAGAGAGAAGTAAATCCAACAGAGATGATCCCTGTAGTGCTCCTAGCTAAAGCTGGCCACAGTGAAAGGCCTATACACTTGTACTTGGGAGCCAGTAGAGACAAGCTGCAGTAACATGCACACAGGGTCTTTCAGTCACCTGTGAAATAGAGCTTTGGTTGAAACAACCCAACATGCAAGCGCTTGGAACCTGTAGCCAAGACGTGCATGCTAATGTCTTTTAATGGCATGACCATCCAGTACAGGTTCCACTTCATAAACTGAAATGAATGGCTATTGGCTGACTAACATACACCATTTCACCTGGCACACTAGAGGAAACAATGATGTGTGGGAGACAAGGAAAATTGCTCATCAATCACGACCACGGATGGTCAGGCGCTCTCATCTTGTAGCAGTAATGTTCAGTGAATTGGTTATGGAATGATGAGGTGGAGTAAAATGCTGCGTCTCACACATTTATAGCAGAGTGAACAATTATTTAAAAATGTATGATGGCCATGAAAGGTTTGCACAGATGTTAATGTCAATCCCTACAATGGATTGTCAATTCAGTGCACTATCTCTTTATTTGGAAAGGAGACAGTGATGAAGTGAGATTAAAAAAATGTGGGTGTTAGAATTAAAAAAGAGAAACTGTGAGAAAGATAAAGTAAGTGCGAGAAACGGAGAGCAAAGGAAGGCTCTGCCGAGTGGGTTTTCCACTATACTAGTACAGAAATGATACATAACTCCACAGTATGCCCTTTAATTGGTGCTATTAATATCAGTTAAAGTTTTAATACCTATTTATTAAAACTTAAACTTTTTTTCTGAGACCTAATGTGAATAGAATTATGAATCTCAAGGGCTGTGCTCTATAAAAAGCCTCACACATACATTATTAATGCTTAACCACTTCATCCGCAAGATCTCACTCGTACAAGATTTGTTAAAAAGGAAATAGCCCAAAGGTCTAATATTAGGATAGATTTTCAACATTAAATACTCTACATGCGAGTTCCATATTTCTTGAATATTTCTGTAGAAACGGCACACGTCATCTCCACGTTGCTAAAAAGTTTAAGCAGTGCCTTTAACCTACTCATCATTAGCTTGTGGAACCACAGAATAGCTCTAATTTAAATTGCTCAGGTTTCAAATGTAAACCGAATGACAGAGAGGAACCCTAATGTGCACAGCAGCCTAATTTTGTATCATTAAAGTCCTTTCCTCTGTCAGATAATGTGTGATGTGAAAAGTCCTAGCACTTATCTTCTGAAAAAACAAGGCAAATATGAGCCGAGAAACATTTTCTAAATGTGCAGATCCAGCTATCCGCTGCTTTTAGAGTTAATTATGGTTTGGAAATTAGAAACTTTCCGACACTGAGTTATCTGTAGTTTCAAGTTTGTACTTTATATAAAGTTTTAGTACATATAGTGGACAACACAACCACCAGCCGTTGGAAATGCCTCCATATAGTGAAAGGAGGATTACATATATTGATTTATTTAAAACACTTGACAAATTTAGTTTAAAATAAAAACAAACAAAATAGCAAATTCATTAATATCTCACAAATATTTTGAGTAAATAGGTAAAAGATAAGCAGAACTGAGATCGGTTAGGCCATTTTTGCCATTAGTATATATCGCATTGGCATGAGGAGGGAACATGTATTGTTGCGCTGGACTGACATCAGCCCTATTAACATATGGAGAGTAACACATGCAACATATCATTTAGAAAACAAAGATGGGCCGGGTGTTGAAAGTGAATATAGTGCACATTAAAAAGAAGTGAAGTGATGAAATGCATATTAATGCGAGTTGTGTATTTTTATTTATTTTACACATCTGTGATGTCTTCTGTGCTGTCAGTCGGGATTAATTCGTCCGTCGCCTCTCGTGGCTGCACATCCTCACATTAAAAAGTATTTAATTTTCTTGCCTGGTTACACTTTAAAGAATAATGGCCCTTGCATCTTACTCCAGCACGCTTCACTTATTTTTCTCTTTTCTTCTTTGTATCCTCAATCAACCCCCAGTATTCTATTTCATCACTTTCCTCAGAGTGGTCCCCTGCACCTCCATCTCCACCTCACAGTTTCAGCTGGAGAGTATGAAATGAAGCTTGTATAATTAAATATTAACAGCCTGCTGATGAGGGGATTGAGAGCGAGGATGGGAAGAGGAGAACACCACCGAATCCTCTGCCCTACTTCTTACTGCTAATGTCCACTGGGAATTATTCATGTATCAGCTAACCTGCCCTGGCACCTAAGAAGGCACAGAGGAGCTGTGAGATGTGCCAGAGTGGCACTGAGTGAGCCACGGTCAATCAACATTAATAGAAATCCTATTGGGGGAATATAATTCCAGGGTGGAGGGAAGCTTTCATTATTAATTAGGCTGTCAGATGATGTTCTTATCTGTTTGGATGAGAATTTTCAAAAGTGAAGTGGCTGCAGTATAAAGTTTTAGCTATTGTGAAAATTGCAAGTGTATAGGTAATTGTCCAGATGCCAGTATTTCCCTAGTGCAGAATGTAGAGTGCTGAACTTAATATTTTATTCAGAAGTGAATCCCCAATTAGCTCATAACACGTCAACATGTCTTAATTATTCAGCCCTAATAGCATGCAAAATGTGGAGTTCTAACTTTTACCCCGAGTCTGATGTTGGCAGTCATGAATAAGGCCAGATGACTTTTTATGTGGAAGCTCTAATTTTAATCCACTGGCTATTATCATATTTGTCTTCAGCTGACTCACAGCTTAACATGCACTAATAGCAGAAGAAAATGTGTAAACCCTCCTAAGGGACAATACATGTTCCAGTTCTGGTGTTTGTTGAGGCATTAACATACACAAGTCCTCATAATCTCGACAATTAGACTTGATTAAACCAGGGTTTATGCAGTATCTGAGGCGAGAGAGTGGCTCGGCATAATGTGCTCTTAGTTTCACTAAACATCGTGTAACAAAGATGAGATTTTCGAAATGGGTTCCTCATTATAACATGATGCATTAAAAGGCATGATGTACTTGAGTCTCATCTGGTTGTGCTTCCTGTTCAAGCGTAAATGTTGTGTGCTTCGCTCTCACTGGTACTGTTACTGTACGGCTATGGAGACTTTGTAGTGAGTCTTTGTTTGTGTACCCGTTCATTGCTCTTTGCATGCGTGCATCAGGGGTGTCTTGAAAAGTGGACGTGGGCAATGTTCCCTGCCACTGCCTCTTAATTTCTCTCTGTGAGACATCCGTGTTCAGAGTGAACGCCTCACGCAGCTCAAGGAGGCCGTGAAGCAATTAGGGCTCTCTGCCGCCCTTTTAGATAAAGGTCCCTGCAGCCCCAGGCGGGAGAAACACAGAACTTCAACTACAGTCGCTCCTGGAATTCAAAGGGATGAACAGCCACTAACCTTCACCCTGCTTCCACTCCTGCTTGGCTGAATCGCAGAACCCATTGGAGCGAGTGGGAGGTGGGTAGCGGCTGTGCGTGTTTGTGTGATCTTCCATCTACAAATGACCACCCAGTTAGGCTAATAGTCCCACTGCTTTCTGCATCTCCAGCTGTTAACCAGCCTTCACACAACATCTATGGCATGCCAACCTTGCTTTATTCCGACAGATTTCGTGTTACTCTTAACTCAGTGAAGCGGGCACTGAACGTGGTTGCTTGGGTAAATGCTATAAAAAGACTTCAACTTAATAAGAGATCAATCCACCAAAATGTCAGGTTACTTTTTCTTCATCTGTCACCTGCTGCCCCTGACTGATTACAATGTATCTATGCAGACAGAATTGCCTGCCTGCCACACACACACACACGCACGCACACACACACTAAAGGGCCACAAACCTCAGGCTCGAAACTTTAAAATAGCTGATGAAGGTCCCCCTCATTATTCCAGAGATCTGTCCCCCTTTGGAGCTTTTTTCCCCGAATGTTTGCATTACGGTACTTGCTTTTTAAATGCCTTCCTGCAGCTCACAGGAGGTATTTGTTATCTATACTCTAAGAAACAAAGTAGAGCCAGAGAGGGGAAACAGGGAGAGGAAGTAATTGGCTGGGAAAGAAACGAGTAGATGATTTCCCCTGCTACTACTCTGGCTTTTAAGAGTAAACATAATAATAGCTCACCTATTGGTGTCTGGGGTTTAGGGGCCCAGTCTATCTCAGTATTACTATGGGATGCACAGCTCCAAATATCTGCTTTTCGTAACTGTCGCCACAGTGAGGGCAAGGCTGAAAAAAAGATCTCCCATCAAACCAGTGCTAATGACACCATTACCACCACTACCATGAATCATCAGCATTATCATTATTGGCATAGACATGTTCTTAGCACATTAAGTGACTAAATGATAATAACAATAGATTAAATTAACAAGAAAAATACAAGCAATGTAATGGCATCTTAACCAAAATGGTCTTCATTAAGATAAAACAGGATAAGGCCGTTCAAGGACTATTAACTAACGATAATTAGGTAAATGTTTGTTTTTAAAAATGTGTTTTTAAAGATGAAACTGACGCAGACTGAACTCACTTGGAGTGTCATTCCAATAACAGAAACTCACTGTTGGCAAAGGCTTAATAATCCCTTGATTCAAACACATCGCGAAATGTCTTTGACAACTTGCTTTTTAATATCTTTGTTTCTTTTTTTAAATCGCTGTGATAGATCTAGGTGTATATGCTGATGCCAGTACTTCAGAGGTGTTTTGTGTGGGTTTAGTAGCAATATCGCTCGTTTGGTGTTGTTGATAATGTGATTCTGCTAATGACAGTGGTAATTGCATTGGGAGAGAGCGGACTGGCCTGTTTGTTGCTGAGCTTGTAAAAGAACGGCTGAACATGCACCTGCCATCTCCAGAGATACTCATTAAAGAGGAGAGATGCCAAGTCCAAGCATCTCAGTTCCCCTTGTAGACACACAGTGAAGACTCTAACACACACACACATATTCAAACACACACACTAATCAAAATGGGATTTGTTTCCCCCTTTGGTAAGATTCTAATTCTCTTTCCACATTTTCCAATTCCTCAGAAACGAAATTGAACATTTCCCTATATTTGCTCCCCAGCTGCAGTAGGAGTAAATGGTGAGAATTGCAAGTTAAGGTGTGAAATTACAACCTAACACTATCTCCTCCTCTTCAACTTGAAATCAGGGCAGCAGCTAATGCAATAGAGTACTGAATCACCCCACTGTCATTCAGAAACGTTCACAAATATAAACTGATTGAACAAGAGGAGATGAGAAAGAAGTATGTAAGAAGTCTGATTTAGTCCGCGGCCCTGCCCTGGTGAGCAGCCATGTAGATTGATATTGGCAGATCAAAGCAGGCTAAGTGGATAGTTTGTTAAGAGTGAAATAAGACGAGCCTGCTCAATGCGAACGTGTTTGCTAACGGCTCCAATGAAATCCCACCTTAAGTCACAATTTGCATTAATTTGCATGTGGCGTGTTTAATTTGAGTCATATTGCCACATGAAAGACACCGCATGCAAATATGCTCATCTTGAAATGATGGCTTTCTACTTTAATCAACCCAATCTTATTTAGAGTCGCTTTTACACACACTTAACAGGTTTCTGAGGGGGTGTGCATTGGAGGAAAGTGTGTGTGTCTGTGCTCTTTCACAAGATCAGAAAGCTCATGAAAGGCGAGCATGTGAATAGAAAGAGGATTTTGAACTTTAAACCATTTCATCTAATTGGTCTGCCAATTCTTCTGACTTCCCGCTGCTTCTCTCCTGTTTCAGCACAAGCCCTTTTACTCTCTTGGAAATAAAGAGCACTCTTGCTGAGTCTGTCACCCCTGTCTTTTACTGTCAATCACGTCTCTCATGATTCTCCCCACCTTTTTTAACTTTTCACCTCGTCTTCATCACCCCTCCTCCCAGAATCATTTGTTCGATTGCCTTTGATTTCCTACTTGAAGCCAGGAAATGAAAGGTTGGGAGCTTCGATTGTTAGCGTCTTGGTTCTGGTTTGGCCCGCTTTAGGCCTGTCGAAGGACCTCTTTAAAGGTTCGACAGGAAGAGCAAGAGACACGGATTAAAGAGCAGAGGATGACATTTGCCTCTCACCAAAGTTAAGCAGTGCCAATTGGGCACATTTGACTGTTTTCTGACATGCCCTGTGTCTTGATGGCTTGTTTTCCCCTTGAACATCTTCAAACAATCGACCAAATTATAAGTATGTTTCTGACTGTTTTTCAAACACTTTTCATCTCTAACTGTAGTCGTCCCTTTCTTCCCCACTTCTCAAAGAAAAGGAAATAACCAGGGATATTTTCTACAACATTTTTTACTACTGATTTCCCTTCACATTGGGGGGTGAGAAAAGAACAGATTGATCCCAGTCACTGTTCCTCTGTGTGCTCTATGTTCAAGACATCGCACAAAATGAGAATAACTAAAAAAGGGAAGTGATGAGGCACAGATATGGCAGACAGAGGTTAGGGATATAAGGAGAAAGAGAGAATAGTGAAAGAATCTCGCATACAAAGCTTTGTATTTCATATTGTGTGTGACGGCTTCTTATCAGTTTGTGTGGTTGTGCATGTGTGTAAGTTTATCTGTGTTACAGAGCGAGAAATGTGGAGTATTTCTTTTTATAAGAGCAGGAACTGTGAGTGAGATGTGAAATGCTGAATAATAGCAAAACTGCTGTTCAAATTAAGATTAAATTACAAAGCAAAAAGTGGTCTTTATACCTACAGTATATCCTCATCACATTTCTAGAAGCCTTTGTGCTGGAATATGGTCTTCTTCTAATCTAATCTTCTTTAGCTGTTTCAAGGCAACATTAACTTGATGACATGGAAGCACCTTGGGGATCTTTCATAACGCCTCAGCCCCACCGAGAACCTTAGCCTATTCCCACTTTCCACTATAGTTCACCCTGAAAATGTCATATCTAATATTGACTCATTTTAGCATGAAACTTTAATAAGCTGTCAGAGAGGGGAACCCGAGCAGACAGTGTCCATAAAGGGTATATCCGGTCTCAAATGATTGGCCTTTTCCAGACCCGTTCCTATTCATCTTTCTCTCTCTCTCTTACATTCCCTTAATGTATGGCTGTGTAATATTTCATAGCTGCGCATGAGTTCTTCATCCCATGTTCATATTACAATTCCAACCCCTTGGTTTGGGGGATTCGGCTTTTCTTTTTATTCCCTTCTCTTTTTCCTGTGCTGCTCCCACCCCTCTCGTTCCCTTTGTTGTCTGTCCTCATGCTGTCATATGATTGATGCCTTTGCCAGTGTGCTGCGTACTTCATTACTCTGATTTGACCATGTCTCAGGTGGGCTTTACACCGGGGAGACTGTGAAGAGCTAGAAATGTGTCAGTGGCAGTTGGGGGCATCGTGCCCTACTGAGCAAATAAAATCACAAAAATGCCTCCTGTCAGAGCTTCTCTGACAGCCTACGGGAAGAAAAGGGCTTTGCGGAGAACATTCTGGGAAGCTAGTGGAGACAAATATTCTCAAAGACTGCTGGGGTGAAAAGGACGGATTTGCTGGTGGACCGTACATATCAATCCTTTTGGACACACAAATTATATACCGACAGGATTTGCAGATCGCAGAGGTGATACGGTGTATTTGAGATTAGCTTGGATTGCCTTTAACCCTTGCCGTATCTGTTAGAGCATTTTACACGGAACTTTTACCACAGTGATAAAAACTCTGCCAACTTGTGTGCAGTGTAATTACAGAGTTAGTTGAGCTCCACTACTCTCTTATCTCTTCAATTGGGACAAGAGCCCCATGAATGGACCTCTCAGTTGCCCATCCTCTGCAGCAAGTCCCCTATCGGTAATAGATTTTCTCTCAGTCTCTCTCTCTTTATCTCTCTCTTCTTCTTTTGATCAAGTAGCCTTCAGTCATGAAGTCTTCAACGTTTCTGGATTAATTTATCTGTTAAAGAAATGACTTTCAGGCTATCGTGTGCGTTTTGGAAAAGTTGCAGGACAGGTTTTAAATTGCCTAAATCTTAGTACTGAGGTTAAACATCATCTACTTCTGCAAAACCTGAGCATCATAAGATATCGCTGGCAATGTAGCTACGTGGGTATTGTCCACAGTACATGACCATTACATGTATGTATGTGTAATGTGTATAAGTAGCGCTGAGCCAAGGGGTACCATATACAGTATGTTATAAGTTAACATAATGCTTGACCGCCTTTTACTGAAAACTCAGTACTAAACATAATGCCTCTGAATTTATGAAAATGAATTACATACAGCCCATTCCTCTCAAGTGTGTGTGTGTGTGTGTGTGTGTGTGTGTGTGTGTGTGTGTGTGTGTGTGTGTGTGTGTGTGTGTGTGTGTGTGTGCCCTCATTGTGAAGTATGTGCATTCAATAGGAACTAAAACACAAATGGACTGTGAATGTTGTGTTTACAAAAGCCTGCACTGCTGTTATGCCTCTTTCTTTCTGCTTAGGACAGCAAAAGGTGTCAAAACAGAGGAGTTTGACACCCTGCCGCCGCCTGAATCTCAGGCCAGAGGCTGTCAGTTCACCGCGGGGGGAGGGAGACTCAGCGCCTCGTTTGAAGGCTTGTCTGTTTGACATCGCTATCTCACTGCATTATCTGTATTCTCATGCAGAGCCTGTATTACTCTTGTCATTCAGAGCGTACAGCCAATGTGTTAGTATGCTATTTTTCTCTTGGTGTGCTTGGTTCTACCCTCTCACAACTAAAAAAAGGATTGGCGAGACCTATGATGTGTTAAAACAGCAGTTGTATCCAGCGAGGAATTATAATGAAGTACCGCAGCATGTCTTATGGCACCTCTGCCAGATTGTCATCTAAAAAAGAAATCCGTTTGAGAGGAAGCCACGAGAGAAGAGGTGGAAGTAATGCTGGACATGTCTTCCTCTGACTTTCTCCTGACATACCTGTCATTGGAAATATCTATAATGGATGTCTTCCTGCTACTCTGACAATGTGAGAGGGAGTAGGTCAACCGCAATGTCTGACATTCTCTAAGCTTAATTAGGATTCAGCTGGGAAAAATCACATGAAGCATACTGTATTTCCACATTGACTCAGTAATCCTAACAAACATCCACTAGAAAAAATGCATCACATGGCGCTGATGATGGCAGCTTTGCCAACACAGCATTTGGGTGCAGAGTTTGCTCCCTGTTGTTACCAAATTGACAGAACATGATATTGATGAGACGGTTGTTATCTTCAAGATATCATGAGTCAACGCTGCTCCAACACACAGTATTTTTCCAGGCTGTTAACCCTGTTAAAATTCATAGGGATTTGAGTGCTTGCTTTTTCTACTATTTCTTACATTTCATACTTCTTTCTGTTCCAAGCAATTAACGTGTGAGTGAACTTGCCGTCTCTGCGGATTCCTAATAGCCTGTCCTTGACTTACTGGAAAAAAAAAATAGCACGGACTGTTTTGGAGAGCAGAAAACTGTTAATTGAAAGCAGGGAAAAGGCAAAGAGGTGATGTGTACATCACAGTTCTCTCTATAAGCACTGTCAAACAAATGGTCTGTCGGCTAATAATGTAATAACACAGCTGAACAAAGCCTTCTCTTCAAAGACATGGCAGGAACAGTCTGAGGAGAAGTGAGTTGAGTTCGTTAATTTTACCTCTTCCTCCAGAGTTGACAGTTTGTATCAACAGTGCTTCAGCACGTATAGGAGAACATCATGTTCACAGGTTCTTTGCTCAATCTGCCCTCTGTCCAACTTTTTGCTGCGACGCACAGGAAATGAGCGTTTCACCTCTAAACGCTACGCGGTGGACAGAGAGTTGAGCCTGCAAAAGATTTATTTCAATTGCTAACATTTAAAGGTGACCTATCATGCAAAATGCACTTTTGTACGTCTTTTATACATGAATATGTGTCCCCGGTGTTCCAGGGAACTCACCAAGTGTCAGAAAACACAACCCTCTCTCTTTTCCTCCATACCCAAATCTCTAAAAAAGGGGCTGCAACGGATCTGATACAGACTGATCCAGATTTGAACACTTCTGTGACGTCACAGAAGTGGCGCTACGGCTATTGGGCCAACTCCACCAATCAGGAGGAGACAGCCACGGACATTGCCGTTCGAAAGCGCTGGAGACGTTGTAGTACATATGCCAGGCCTGTAGATGGTGCTGTTCTCACAGAATCAGCCCATGCAAAGACAGTGTTAAATTGAGCGAAATGAGGAATGGCTAAAATGAATGATCTGTTTGGTATTTTGAAAAATAAAAAGTATAAATATGCCTTATATAGGTATGGTCCTACACTATATTATTCAAATATAGCATGATAGGTCCACTTTAAATATATTATGCTCATGCCTGTATCAATTGAATAAAGAAGCATTTGCTCCAATCATATATTAAAGATTGATTCTGTAAGGCACAATTAAAAATGTTTTATAATTACTTTCACTTTTTAAGTGAGCTCCTCTTAAATCATTTCCGAGGGACCTTTATTCATTTTATACAATATGTCATTGTCTATACATTCTTTTAGCTTTTCATTATAGATATGATGTGCAAACATGTGTACTTACAGATTGGTGTAATAGAAAGAAAGCTCATAACCTCAAACCCAAGAAATTATGAAATGAGAAAATGTGATGTGTGAGTGAATCCCATTATAGGAGGGGAAACTTCTGAAGTTGAGTTGGGAGATGTGAGAGTAATGTGAGAAAGATGCTTGCATTATAAAAAAAACAGAAGGCTGCAGTCGACCAGATTTCATACATATATCAGAAACAAATGCGCAAGGTTATTTTCAGAGCTTTATATTACAGTTTCAGTGTTATATTAAAATGTGTAAATTCAGATGTTCAAGATGAAATGCAGCTATGAGAAAGAATGATTACATTGATGCTATCAACACATTTTCCTCAGTCGCAGAGTTTATTACTGAAAACAAATAAAACAAATAATATTATTTGTATTATTATGTTTTTCGGGGTGTTCTTAAGTCAGTCCCATTCTAGTAAACGTGATATCTCGTAAGGCTGGGAGGGATTTTTTTACATTTGGCACAAACACCCGGTTTGAAGATGAATTGATTAGGTGGCCAAAGTTATACAAAATGTTGTTGAATATAACTTAAAAATGTGGATGCTAATTATGACCACTTCACATTAATGGCTAAAAACTGATGTAAAACATATTCAACTTGACTGGTTATCTGAGGCATCCAAACATCAAGGCAGTCATTATAGTATTTTATTATATATTTTTTAAATATTTTCTCAAAGTACATCCCTACTCTCACCTTCAAAAAGACAGCATTTCATTTGTTCTAATGTGATCACATCAGTCTGTTTGGTTGAAAAAAATGACATTGTGCTCTCACTTTCCTTTTTTCAATTCAATTCAAAACCTTTATTTATCCAGGTAAAATCCCATTGAGATCAATGATCTCTTTTTCAAGGGAGACCTGCAGCAGTAGGTTCCACATGAAAACATAAACAACAGAACAACAAAAGGACATCATACAGCAAAAATGTACAGGGATTACAATTTACATATCTATCCACATGTACAGGTACCAACAGCATCTGATTTTGTAGCAACCAACCGAGCTTTAAAATATGTAGTGGTACTAGCTTGGTAATAGAATTTGAATATTTGCATGCAGAGTTGACACAATCACTACCACATGCTGTGGAACCATACACTCAATACAGTAGAGATCAAAAGGTTGCTTGTAAGATACAGTCCGTTCAGAGCTAACTTGTCAGAAGACAGTTTATCATTGAACTTCCAAGGCTTTCACACCCTTAGAACAAATGGCAGGGATCCTTCTGCTGAGAGAGAGGATGGCTTGCAGCAGAACACTCACCTTTGACATGGAGAATCTTTATTTTAAACACAGCATGGTTTCTCCTATTAGCATACATCTCCAGCCTAACTAAAGGCAGGCAGCAGCAAGTTGCTCATTAGTGCACATTCTTTATTTCTTTTTTGCTGGAGTGGACTGGAAAAAGCAATTGGATTCTATAGGATTTCAAAGAACTTTGCTTGAAGACATAAATCGAGTAGGAGTGTGTACATGAACAATTGCATACAGTATGCGGTAGAGCATAGTAAACTATATAGCTGTCAGCTGCTGTAAAATCTGAAGGACACTAAGCTCCTGAATCCATAAACCATCCTTTTCAACACTATGTATTTCTACCAGCATCCAATGCGAAGTGTCTTTACTGTTCTCAGATTAGGATTTCACATACTAGATCTTCTTTAGGACAGTCCACTTATTATTCATCCCATGTTAGCAGATAGTAAACAGCAGAGGGGCCGGCTGTATCCCTTTCTGCTGCGATGAAAGGGAATCATACACAACACTATTAGCTGTATCAAATTTAAGCTGCATAAAACATTATTTGAATATCATCAGTCGTACAAATGATTACGTAATATGAAAGGGGTTCCTGTCGCTCTAGACATTTGACTTGCCTCTTTGGTTTTGCTCAGCTTTACAGAGCTATTCAGCATTTCACAGCCTTTTGTTGGTTTTACAGGTCGCAACTGTGGTTACTTCCATCCCAGAGGTATTGATAACATAATTGCCATGTTGATTGATTTTGGTTTTGCATAAGAAGAAAATACGACAAGACAATTTGTGATTGTGTTGTGAAATGATCTGATATCAGTCTTTTTCATTTGTCTGAGACTGCCAAGGCACACGNACATGTGATGGAGCATTACTAACCTGACTCAGATGGTTTGTTTCACCAAACCATCTAGGAAAGCTCCATTGGAAGCCATTTGGAAAAGTATTTCAAAAATACTTGGCAGGTGATTGGATCAATCTGTCTATCACCTACTATCATGGCAGCCCCGAAGCTCTGGACCTCCGTGAGTCTGAGTCCCTCACCCTGTTCCAGCCCCTCCTCAAAACCCACCTCTTCAACTCTGTATCCATAAGCCCCCCCCCCTCTCAACCAACTTCCTCCTGACTGCTTTTCTGTTTTGTTTTGTTTCTTTTTGATTTTGTTTTGTTTGTCTACCCTCCCTCCCAAATGTAAAGCGTCTTTGGGTTCAAGAAAAGCGCTATAGAAATAAAATGTATTATTATTATTATTATTATTATTATCATGGGCCACTTCTGATTGGTTATCAATGGCTGGTACATGTGGAGCACAGCACTTCTGATTGGTGTGGATGACTGACACACAAGACCAAAAAATGTAAAAAAAATAAAATGTTAAAAAATATCGCAGGCTTTGCGATTTGATAATCGCATCATTTAAAATCGCGATTTCGATTTAAAATCGATTAATCCTTCAGCCCTACTGAGCATGGGGAATTGAGAGAAGCAACATAAACATACTGCACACCCAGAAACTCCCAGAAGCCTCAATTTCACAAACAGGCTTTGGAAAATTACATGAAAGACAAACAAGTAAACAATTACTAGGGGTAAGCAGGAGAGGAAGTCAATGAGCAGATGATACCGGAAAAAGGAAGGAGAGAATGAACGCTACTGTCGGAGCATGATCTCTTTTAGCATCTAGGCTACGAGCATCTTATTGACTGAACCAGGGCGCAAGTCTCCCATGTGTCTGAAGTGCACAGAAACAAAGCTGACGGAGAAGATCAATCCACAAAACCCAACACATCCCAGCTCCAGCTGTCACTCTAATTGCCTCTCTTTACTGTCATCCTTAGCATCAATTCCATGCTAATGCTGCTCCGGGTTATGCTGGTTATGGGTCTGCAAGGTTTCTACTTCCTCTAATGAGCATTGGATTTCCATAAAGAGCGCAAGCATGTGTTTTCCTGTAGTGGCTGCATACCCTCTGTACTGTATGTGCAGTTATGTTGGGTACAGGATTGGTGACTTTATGGCATTGTGCCGATCTGGATTCTAAATGGGCTAAGCTGTGTTTACTTTTCAAAGACTTCCACATGAATTATTGATGGTGATTAGGGATGGGTATCGTTTTAACGGTACTACTACTTTTATCGATACCGCTTATCGATCCGGTCTTTTAACGGTACTCTTATCAGTTTTTTGGAGAAAATAATATGGTAAACTAACTAAACAAATTGTGAACAAAATTAACATTGCTTTTTATGTAAATTAAATAAATAATATTTCATATCAAAAGAAACAGTGTTTTAACAAATCGTATTCAATAATGTGATGACAGAACTGTAAACAGAATAGCTGAAACTTTAACAAAATAAATAACTCAGTTACCTCTAATCATTAACCCATTGTATAATGTAGTTAACTCTGTGTGTTGCTGCTAGCATACATAACACCTGACGTGGAAACGTTACTCGTGGATGGGGCTACAGAGCTGCTAGAAAGACAGTCGAAAACGGTGCATTTCTCCGTCTGGACTTTTGCTAAATGTTTAGACAAATTGCTCGTGTTACCGCCCTTACATGCTAAACTCTTATTGACCTTTTGGTAACGAGCATTATCCACATCGAGACGGGTAAAGTTTAACCACACCTCGGAGCGCTTTCTCTCCGCCATCCCCTCCGTGTGTGTGTGTGTTCGTTGTATGCATGTAGCAGAGCGTGCCCCGCCCCCTCGCACACAGACGGGGGAGAGAGAGATCTCTCGTCTGGATTGGGAAAATCAAAAATACAAAAAATAATCAGACGCATTTTGCAGTCTTTTTGCGTATTAGAAACGGAGTTGGCGAAACTAAAACTGCAATATAATGTTTGTGTAGCATATATGACATATTTTTTAGATGTCTCCAGTACCGATAAAAAGACCGATAACATCAGAGCTTAACGGTACCACGGTCTTTAATAATTCAGCCCCGGGGCACGCTTAGTACCAGGGCTCGGTACCCATCCCTAATGGTGGTGGTGCTTGGAATTAGAATAATCCATCTGGGCCTATCTTGCTTTCTAGGTGCTGTGTCTCTCTCCAGGGTAAACCGGCTGAGTGGAAACGTAGGTAGCTTTGCACATAATGTGTTTCCTGATTCCTGAAGAGTGTAAAATGGTTAACTCAAGTAGCACTTAGACCTAACCTTCAGAGGATAGACTATTTGAGCAAAATGGGGAGAAGACCAAACGTTTTAATTTTCTAGTTGGAAACACAACACATGCATGGGTGATAAAGAATAAGAGAACACATTTTGTATATTATTATTAATCCCTATGTGAGCCTAAAGTACGAGGTTGTTATCATTTAGCAAATATGTTTTTTCATCATTTGCCAACAAGTAATTCCTCAGGGCATCATGGCAATATTTCCAAGAGACCTAATGATCCTCCTCTCCTCTCACGCTATCCCTTTGTTAACTCATTATAATGTAATTTAATGAATGATTGTTCTTTTCTCTTCCTACATCGTTAACCCTTTACAGTCATTTACCTGCAAGGCAACAGTCCCTGCTCCTTCTTTTGGCCACGATAACTGTTTATTCACTGTATTTCCTTTCTGCTATCCCTACAATGCTCTCTAAATGAGAACGCCTCGGGAGCTTTTCTTTGTTTGATTTCAAAGCATCGAGGGAACCTTGGGAGTTCTCCGGTGTTGGGAGAAGGGAATGTGTGGCCTGAATACCTGATGCAGCAAATTCACCTCACAATGTGATTTTACTTTATTATCCCCCTCTTTCGCTCATCTCTCTTGCTCCCTAATAGAACACAATCTTATTACATGAGCCCGAAGGGAAAACTGCAGGGACATAATGATTTGCTTTAAATGTGCCTGTGCATTGGATTGTACTGTAAAGCGTATACTCAACTTAGTGGCCTCTGTGTGTGAATGAAGAACATTTATCTGAACGATGCTGTAGGAGAGCTCAAGGAAGACAAAGCTCCTACGTTTCAGAATGTCTTCCTTCCTGCTCTTGTCTGAGTGATGCCAATTTGTCCAGAGCCCGATTCATTTTTTCTTGGCCCCTCTTTGGTGTCAGAAAACGACTAGGCTTTGCATCTGAAGTTTGGTAATAAACTCTTGGCTTAGATCCATCCCTTAGACAGAAGAAAGCCTGAGAAAAGAATAAAGCGCCGTTTCCTCAGCAGTCTGTCAGAGGCAACTGGCTCTGCATTCTTTCCTGTTTGTGGGTTACTTACTTATTAATTTTTTTGGCATGAGAATATCCATCTGCCATAACTGTGGCAACATACTTTTGAGCAGTGGACGAATTTTAAGAGCTAAGCACTGTGGAAGAGGAAAACTTGCTTAATTATCCTGACTGTGGAGTCAGGAGATGTGTTTATCTCATTATGGCCATCTGAATGGATATGCACATGTCTTTGCTGAGAAATAGCTGCAGTATAACACAAAAAGAAGAAATCAAAAAGTGTGAGAACGGGCTAAACTATTTCAAAAGTAATGTGGAGTCTAAATGTCTCTGGGTTTTCAGCAAATGGAAGACGTCTGGGTAGTTTCATGTCGTACTTGTGTATGCAGCGATGTTTCTCAGGTTTCTAAAGTGTCCATGTACGAAGCAGAGATTGATCCAATGTCTTTCACTCTCTGATGGTCCCTCCCTGTTGGTATCCCTCTGTTTCACCCTGCTGAGATAATCCAAGCTGGCCAAATCCTTCTGCCGAGCAGGCCCACATAGGGGCCGTCCTGCTGGGTGCAATATGCCACCTGCCTTCCCAGCAATGCCAGGCCCGTAGGGCTTCAATCCCAACTGTGGCGTCTTTCCAGTAAACAGACAAAGATGTATGAATCCTTTAAGTGACTCGGGGCAGGTAGTCCTGTGACAATAACATGTTGTCGAAACATGACAATGAGCTAATTGCTCCATGGGATTACTGCAGCTCTGTTCCCTGGTGACGCCACACTGTAACCATGCTCTAATCTCCCAGATACCTGGCACACTTCATCAGATACAGAGCTGATGCACCTTTTAAATGGAACCGCTCTACCAAAGAGAGAACCGTTAAGATAAGCTGTGGTCTATCTCTACAAAGTCAATTACACTTAGCCTGTATGGATGGCCTGAAAACTCCATCCACCAGAGCAATCAGTGTTGCACCCTGCTGAGCAGACCACAGAATATCAAATTAAGTTCATCCACCGAGGGAACATGCTGCTCTCATATCTAATTGGCAGTTGAGGCTTAAGAACAGGATCTCTAAGAAAGAGTGGTGATCAGTTTACTTCCTTCTCCATTATTTTCGTTATACATGTCTCTGCTTTTATCTGCTCTCTGTCTTTGCCTGAGAAATGTTTCAATGCACAGTCAGCGCTAATGAGTCCAAGATGGGGGTCTGCTGAGGTTTTGTTTTTATCGCTGGCAAACACTCAATTGGACATGTTGCAGGGCAAACATCACGGAGTATCATCCTCTGGTGAGCAATAACGAAGAGCCTTTCATATTGTTTTGAAGACAGAAAGCTACTTTATGCTTCATGCTCAGGTGACACCATTCACAATGTCTTTCTTCACCAGTCTTGTCACAGAGATTATAATTATGCGCGTTTGGGGGGGTCTTCTGTTGGCATTTAAATCCCATATATCACACACCTTATTAGTTGGCCTAAGGGATTCAATATACAAGATTGTTTCTATAACAAACCCTCTTCCCTGCAGAGTACACCCAGCTGAATTGAAACAAATAACAAAATAAAAGGTCAAAGTAATCATGGTTTATGTTGTAGGGATCCAGAGTGGCATGAGCAGAACGCAGCAGAACACAAACCACGCATGTTGGCACATACTCATTCACTCATTACTACTACAGAGGAAGCTTGAAAACAACTGCTGTTCCTGCAGCACCAACAGGGCTCTGGGCAGCTCACTGCATTGAAGAACAATGTGGGAGTTAGTTGATGGTGGTTCAAATGTATTCAATTAGTTAAAATGCTAGTTTTCTTTGTGTTGGCAGTCAACCACAGCCTCCTTTTTCCGAAGGAATTCAAACTATGATTTCAATTTAAAGCTAGCTTGATGATTGGATTTAATGTGACTTAGCTATGGCAATCAGCTGATGATCCAGCCTACACTGAGGTGTTACTGTCAGCAGTCAAGATGGAACAACTGCTACCAAAACCAAAAGTGAGTATAGTCAATCAGAGCTGTACCATCACATGGAAACATTGAATTAAACTCTAGAGCAATGGTTGAGGATCTGTAAATCTAACCTTAAAATAATGTAATACGCTTTTGTAAAGCTGTGTCTGAGATAAATGCTAACATCATGAACATCATTATAACATTATTTTGCCCACATGCTATGCGTTGTTATTGTTAATAGAGCCAAATATGCCATATTAGTGACTATTTATTGTAACACTTGGGAAAACATAAGATTCAAAGTAAATCAAAGCGCCACCTGTATAACAATATGATTAACAATGCTCTTTAGATTCACACTGCTAAGCACAAAGATGTCTGAATAACTAAGATGTTTACTTCGGCTGATATTTGTTATAACATCACGTCTTCACAAGGATAAGAAGCAGTTCAGTTTAAAAGGCGACACGTATTTTCTACTTTTAATAATTGTGCATGTTGCTCTCATTGCCAGGCTTATCATCTATTGTTTGATTTAATAACATTTTCACCATGCAATTACTGTCAACAAATTAATTCAACAAACAAAGGAATTAGACAATCAATTCACTAAAATATGTTCATTGCATATCTACTTTTTGGGGGCATCTGACACAATTTAAAAGAAAACAGTTGTAAAGATAATAGCCTATATTAGTCTCATCACATGCAGAACATATTTGTAATTGATTAGAAATAACCAGTGTTGTGCTAGTTACTGAAAACCAGTAACTAGTTACCATTACTAGTTACTTAATTTCAAAAGTAACTCAGTTACTTTACTGATTACTTACACCAAAAAGTAATGCGTTACTGTGAACAGTTACTTAAAAAAAGGGCTCCCATTAATGCCCTTATAGCCTTCATTTCAGTACTGTTATTGCATTGGAGAATAATACAATCTGTTGATCAAGAAATAGCAATAGAAATAGTAGAAATAGCCTGCATGTGTTCAACAACATACCGTGCAATGGCTTTATCAACTTTTCCCTGGCTGGCAGTCCCTCGGTTAAAATACAGCCGCTGTTGCTTAGGTGGAGGTGGAGTGGCGTCGGATGAGTCTGGGTCTGTGGTCTTACTAGCTTCGTCCCAGCATGTTGTTTCTGCAGATGTTTCAACAGATTTGAATTGCTGTTTTGGGCAGTAGATAGGATCTTTGACCCGCCAAGACACAACTTACATTTAACTAAAACGTTCTTTTCTTTGTGCTCGACAAAAGTGAAATAGTGAGAATATCTCCGTTGTATACAGATGTAG
>NW_011357368.1:4191856-4200993 GCF_000735185.1 Notothenia coriiceps
GACTGTGCTGAACTCCGAGGTATGTTTTATGTTTGATAAAAATCACTTTATATGACGTCAAAGATCAGTGCATGTTTCTAAAAATTACTTCAAACTTATGTCGCATTTACAGATAATGACAGTCACTTTAACAGGTACATATGCACTCTACATACACGACACACACTAAGGAATACCACTTTTATTGTGCGACACACACACCACACACACAACCACACACACACACACAACAACACACACACACACACACAACACACACACACACACACACACACACACACACACACTACACAACACACATACTTCCTCCAAAAGGAGAATTATTTTGTCGACACCCGTCGTCACTCACAGTGCCCTGTACTTAAGTATTCTAGCTACCGTCTGACCCTTTGGAGAGGGAAAGGACGGTCCGCTGGTGCGGGCAAGAATTCGGCACAGGGAGTGTAGGAGTGTAAGGTTCGTACGTAGGGGTGTTTTCACATAATAAACAATGTAGCAAAGTCTAAATACAAAGTCAAGCACTAGACAGATACAAGTCACTACGTTTGAACAGTGGAAAGCCGCTTTAAACGGCAAAACTTAGGTTTATCCAGCAAACACCACATAAGTACATCTGAGCACGTTATTTTTATAAAACCCCATACCCCCCAGACCCTGGGCCATCATTAGACGTCCGGCACTCGACAATACCAGGTAGTACTGTGCGTACCACAAGAAAAACTCAATTTAAATTGGCTTGCGTGGGCATCCATTACATCGACGACTTCGCTCTGGATAGTAGAGCCTCGTAGTCTGGAATAATATGTAGGTACTCTCGTTCTCGGCTGTCCGTCCTTCTGAGCTCGGTGATGTCGAGGCGTGAAGTAATATTAGTCACATACCTGAGTCACACCCGTTCAATGAAAATTTTTTCATTTATCATTATCAATATCAGTGACGAGAGTTTTTTCATTGATCATGGAAATAATCAATGATGTTAATATTTCATTATCATTGTTCAATGAAAGAAATGAAATTTTATTATTGTTATGTTTATGTTCAAAAACACAACAAGACACCGTGTCATTCTTCTTTTTCTGTTGAGGGGTAGTAACATCGGTTAATAGTATCTGCTTTAATCACTTTTGTTATTTTGTCGTTTTCTATACAAATTTTGCTAACCAAACTCTGCCACCCCCAGTAAACACCGCTGATCAAACATATCGGGTTAGCAATGTAATCAATCACAACCCCGGCTTAGAGACGGGCAAGAGGTAGATACTCAGCCCAAGAGTTTTCTTCCTTTTTAAGTTTCGTCGGTCTATTGCCCAATTTTGTATTAAGACGAAATTACCGTTTTAGTATGTTTATGAAGTGGATTTAGTGCTTTCGTGAGACGTCTCAATTGAGGCCGAGTCCAAAGATGCGCTGGTCACACTCTGTGCAGAGTCCTTGCCGTTCAGTTTTTTGTTCTCGAGGCTTAGAGTTTACTAGGTGTTGAGAATTATTGTGGGTCGTCAAGTGAAGACTCGCCGATCTGTCACTCAACCGTCACAAGGTAACCAGCCAAAGGGAAGACCCGCCCTAGGGTCCATCATTCAGTCAAACCAACTAAGGTAGCAAACGAAGTGTCACATACACACACACACACAAGACAGGGGAGACAGGAGTCCGTCTAGGGGGTTAGTTACTAAACCTCAGTACTTGTCTCCTGAGAAACTGTCCTGTGTATTGGTAAGGGGGATTTGTAGAAGTTGTGTTGTTCTGTAGGATAGTACTATAGAAATTGTCTTCAATTTAAAAAGAATAGCGAATTACCCGAGGGACTTGAAGGGAAGTGGGGTTTCAGTCGAATGAATCCTTACTTATGTAAAATACTATTCGAGTTTCCTGGAAATAGGTAAATGACGACCCACTGGTTCAGCGTTCCGACGTCCTACACATCTCTATTTTAGTAAATTAAGATTGTTCTGAAATGACGGATATAGACTTTTAATAGGCCCTTAAGGGGACAACTAGTTCCTGATAACTTATTAATTGTCTTTCTGGGGATCCCCGGAGAAAGAAACCATAGACGATTCCGTCTTCACGTTGAGTCTACGTCTTTAGGTGTTCAAATTGTGTGTAAGATATACTCCCTTATTTTACTTATATGGTTCTAACTATGAAAAGACGGTATTGTGCAATGAAATTGGAGTTTATTAAGTTTAATTTATGAAGTAATTCACGGAGTCCTCAACCCGTAACGACGATAAGCTACACCTGTTACGAAAGACAGGACGTGTGTCAAATGTAAAATGGCATTCAAAAATACGCAG
The DNA here is from genome assembly GCF_000735185.1 of Notothenia coriiceps. Taxonomy (NCBI): domain Eukaryota; kingdom Metazoa; phylum Chordata; class Actinopteri; order Perciformes; family Nototheniidae; genus Notothenia; species Notothenia coriiceps. Next base: position 4,194,154 of record NW_011357368.1, read on the forward strand.
GAAATAGGGATGTTTAACCTTTTATCCCAATATTAAGGTTCAACGTTTACGTGACGACGAACAGGCGACATGAACGTAGACGGTAACACCCACACACACACACAACACTCAGGGTTGTGACCAACCCTGATTGCCCATGATCAAATGGATAAGAGTAATTCAGCGGCAATATCAATGACAATAAATTTACCCACGCAATTGACGCAATGTAATACACTACCTTGACTTGCTTAGAGGAGCGCCTACATTGGTCCGCTTTACCGTAGCTACAGGAGAGTGTCATGGTACCTTTTCACTTTAGATTCATTGGTCTCTCCTCACTACTACCAATGCCGCCCCTTGTAAAGTCCCATTCGGTTAGTCTCTGTCTCAACCCGCCCAGAACGGAATACCCCTTTATGTGGTGCTTGGAACGGATTACGATTGTTGTGTGGTTCGTGTGGCGAGTGGTGCGTTGTGTGTGTGTTACCGTCTACGTTCATGTCGCTCTCGTCGTCGTGTAACGTTGAACGTTTATATTTGGTGATTAAAAAGTTTGAAACACCCCTATTTCTTGCGTTTTTTATAATGCCATTTACATTGACACACGTCCTGTCTTTCGTAACAGGGTGAACTAACAAACTCCGATGTTATTTCTAGGACATACTTTACAATTTGTATATACAACCAAAATGACAAGGTGAATGTAAAGATTTACTAGTTAACGGATGTTGACTACCCGTCAACAGAAAAGGAGAATGACACGGTGTCTGTTGTGTTTTTGAACATAAAAATAACAAAAATTTCATTTCATTAGAACCAATGATCAATGAAAATATTAAATCATTGATTATTTCATTGATCATTAAAAACTCTCGTCATGATATTGATAATGATCAATGAAAAATTTCATTGAACGGGTTGTGACAGGGTTGTGACAATCATACTTCACGCTCGACACACCGAGTCAGAAGGACGGACAGCCGAGGCGTGGAGTCCCTACATATCTGTATAGAATATTTTTGCCTGTTCAGTTTTGTTCGTTAGACTAACCAAGAATCGGCACTTATAGACTCGCATTATTGGTGCCCTATCTTTAACATTTATAATGAAAAGTGTTGTACAAGTCATAGTGAGGCGCGGACTCCGTTTGTCATATGTCCAACCCACTTTTTCGTTTGACGTACGTCACGTCAAACGAAAAGTTCTGACCTTTGTTCTTTCGTCGGCCTTCTTCATTCGCCCGTCTTTGGGAGGAAAAATGCGTCGCCGGGTCTGTATCTGTAGTTTGCCGTTTTGTATTAAGTCTACGTCAAGGGAAATCGTGATCCGTCCCGTATAAATCTATGAGAGATTCCAAACTGTCATTACTTAACACGATGAAAAATTTTCGTTCGTTGCTACAAAAAGTTTAGACATTAGTTTCTCCAGGCGTTTTGGCGATAGCGGTAGTCTACGCAACTAAACTGAACAGTCTAAATACTTTATATAAATGTTAAAGAAGGCAATGCTTTGTTTAAATGTTCCGTATTTTACATCTTTCTTTGTAAATTCCTAATTGAAGCTGGCAGGCCCCCCCCCAGAATTATACCTCTCACCTAACTCGTTCACGATAGGGTCTTTTTTTTCGTTATTGCTATTGTACGTCTCGATGCACTTCTCGTCATCTGGTTGACTTTCATGGTGGGTAAGTTTTCGAAATACTACGCCCAGAACTTTGTTCGTCTCTTTAATACTGGCATCACCGGTGTCACGCTTTCGAGAGAGGTCTCGATGACCTTTAGGTTTAGAGTCCCCCCCTGGCCTCTTTCACCTCGTTATAAGAGCGGTGCGGTCGTTGTCGGATTCTAATCTCGAGTTGGATTATGTTCATTGGTGCATTCGGTACGATGACTACGACCTGTCCAAAAGAGTCACGACGTGTTATTTGCCGTTGTATCTTTTTACTTACATTATTTTATCGGTTTATTGACCTAGTTGGCGAGATTATACCAAGCGATCGACAATCACAACAACGGTATCGTTGGGTGGAGCTGATCAAAAGCACGTCTTCCGTTGCCTGCCCTGATAAAATAAAACTGTAGTAAGTATAATTATTTTTGATAAATTTAATTCTCACACATAAAAAGAAAAGTATAACGGTGGAACCATTGGCAAAAATCTTTTCGGTTATCGAGTAAGTCCACTATGACATGCATTCGTTAAGAAAAATAGTCCATTGTTACCGTTTTTTAAACAGTCTGAATGAAACGGCAGCTCTCAGCTGTGTATTTACACAACTAATGGCCCATCAACCACAGCTCTCTCCCCCCCTCCCCCCTTGATCTTTCTTCTCCAGCAGCTAAATTAACTGTAGGTTACTCTGAGTGACAAGCTTATAGTTAGACACAACACTGTCATTGCAAGTGACCCTCAGTTAGTTGACTTTTATGTTCAACTGCTAAATTAGTTACTGATAAAAAAGGGCTTCGACTGTACCTAATTACCACTATAACCACCAGAGGTTTTTGTATAGGCCTACCTAAACCCGTCAAATCCCGCCATTAGAATGCAATTTTTAACAACATAGGGTGCTACATAACACACTTTCAGGAAAAGTTACGGACTGGGAGACTTTAATATTTGATTGAAAAAAAGTTACATTGCACACACACAACACACATCACACAAATTGACCCGATTGGTGGTTCTAGTGTTAAATAAACTCACTAATAAATGAAACCAGTTCAATACGCATTATTCTTATTCTTATCATTCTTTATGAGTGCAGAAATAGTCTTAAAATCAGATCTGTTTTTTAAATGAAATCTGACGGCAGGCTCTGATCACCTATGATAAATGTGCCACACCTAATCGCTGGCCATTCAGCCACAGAGCTCCCTCTATACAAATCAAACTATAGACGGTGTTAAAGCACCTATTGTTTTAAATAATGGTCGGAATGTGACCTGTGAGCCTTCTGAATTACCGTGGGACAGCACATTCTAAACTAAAATGTTCAATCAATAAAGTAACATCTTATCTTATCTTAATAATATCTTCATATTAACAATAATAATAAATCATACAGTATGTGTCCGAAAGGGAGCAGGAGGAAGCAAACACAAAAATATACAAAAAATATACTGCATATTAAAGCAAACGATTGTAAAGGTAAAAGCATGAGCATAACAAATAAAGAAGTGTAATGTAAACATTTACATTATTATTATGATTATTTAATATATAAAGACTATATAAGACCTACAAGAATTACAAGATTAGATATACTTTAGTTGATCTAAAATATTGATGTGTTCAAATGCTCTTCAAAACACAACTGAAATCCATGAAACTTGTCTTTCTGTATTTGTGAATGAAGCGCCATCTCCTGGTTAAAACCTGAAATTGAAAATCTGGCAACGCCCACTTGGAAAATAATGGGAGGGCTTAACATTCCTCTATACTGGTCTTAGGCAGGTCGTAGGCAGGAAGCTGTAAGCTGGAGTCTGAAATGAAGTGCTACATCTGTATATACTAAGTTGAACAATTGAATTCAATGATTCTTTCTTCTAAACCATCAACCTGTATCTTAGACCCAATTCCAACTAAGCTGTTAAACAAACAGAGCGTCTCCGCATGTGACACAGGAAGTATCTAAGTACATTTACTCAAGTACTGTACTTAAGTACAGTACAGTTCTCATCTCTGTTCGCCTCGCTGTTGGCGCCGCTCACCAACGTCTGGGAGCCGAGAATATATAAAAAAAATAACGGAGTAACGCACCATGTAGTAACGGTAACTGAGTTACTGAATTTAAAAAATAACGCGTTAGAGTACTAGTTACTGCCAAAAATAACGGCGTTACAGTAACGCGTTAGTCCCAACACTGGAAATAACTCATCCCTCCCATTTATACCGTATAGTGTTACACTCATTATTCATTGTATATTGCATTTGAGGGATCTATCTAGTTTTGATCAATGAGCAAAGCGATTGGTTCCAAACTACATTTTAATGTCATTTTATCTAATTTCATGTACGGCTTAAACTAGGGCTGTGTCAGTGGAGAAAAAAAAAAGATCAACATGTTAACACCTGTAGAGAACATCAGAGGTAAAAGGGTTATTCTGTGATGGCCGTTTTCCTTTTACCTTGAAAAAGTGGTCAGAACAGAAGCAATGGAGCCTGCTGAGGTTTTAATTGCATTACTTTTTTAATGAGCCCAGATAAGGTCTCTCACACATCATTACTTACACCCTAGCTACAGCTCAACTTAATGTTTATTATCGTGTCTCTGAGCAATGCTGCAAGATCATCACCCTCTGTAAAGGTGTTTGGTGGAGGCTTTTTTGGAGTTTGATTTACGCGTATGTTAATAGCTGAGAGGATCACATGAGGATTAGTGCATCGTGATTATCAGGTATCCGATATTCAGAGTTAAGCTGTGGGCCTTTCTAATTGCTATGTTAAATGGTGGTGTGTTCTTTTGAATAAACCAGTGGCCTAGTTTTTGCACTCAAACTTTCTGTATCATTGTTAGACATATCCTAAACTCGTACTTTATATGTGGCTTACCGTACCAGAATGGGAAGGAATGTATGAGGTGAATAATTAACAGACTTAAAAATGCTAGACTGATTTAGGAGAAAAAAAAGATAACATGGTACAGTATAAGATAAATGGCCTACACTTATATTGGGATTGTCTACTTTAACAAAAACTTGCTATACAATTGGCCTCTCAATCACCCGTTCACATCAATGGTGACCGAGCAGCTATGCAAAGTACTGGTGTAGCCAAAATAAACCATCCACAATTTTTCTTAACAATGTTTAAATAAATCCTTACAACGGATACTATTTTAATAAAACATTTCTTATAGAACTGCTTTTACGGAGACTGTGCAAACCAAGTTTCCTCTACTGGAGCTAAACATGTTATTTTACGTTCCGGAGAGTAATTTCTATTGTGGAGATCGAAAATGTTCCCACTTGAGCAGTGGATTGAAGATGTTGAACAGATTTGAATTGAGAAGTATAAACATGCGTGGCGAATGGGGCAAAACGTCTCTTGCAGGCCCACTTTCAATCTGACATGCATGCATCTTGTTGACCTCTGTCACTTCATTCCTCAGCTTTTTGAATTGAAGAATAAGTCAAAGAATTCAATTTGGGAGCTGAATCTTGAAATGTTCGAGTAAGTGTAGATATGTTGGCCCTGTGAGGGTTCTTCGATCATGCCTTTTTAACAGAGTTGAAAAGCAGTGAAAAACCATGGATCACAGCATGTATCCTGAATAGAGTGTGTGGAGTTGTTTACTATCTACTCATCAAGGCGAGGGGTAAATTGCTTGCATGCAGCCTATTTTTTTCTCCACTTTCCTGCACATGACAGGAATCAATAGCCAGATTGCTGGTTCTCTAAATCTCTGTCATTCCTTTTTTCTTCCAATCACTTTGCGGTGTATACCCCTTGATGCCATGTTTGAGTCATAAATCAACACCATGGCAAAGTGGGAGGATTGGGAGTGTATGTGTGCATGTACTGTATGTCCCTGTGTAGCGAGCACGTGCACATGCATAAATGCTTGTGGATCTGCGTAAGAGAGACCACAGTTGGGTATTACCACATATCAGTGTGCCTGTCTTCACCGAGCGGGTGTCTGAATGTTTCATCTAATCATTAAACGCTGACAGGCTTCACAGAGTAGCACCACTGATCCCCGTCAGAGGAATACGGGGCCTGACTTCATTAGCCCTGTTAGTACTAAGCTGCTTTACCCTCACTCACGCCTGGCTTAACCTGCACAGTGATAAATGCTGAGAGGAGAAGAAACGATCGGCAGAGGAAAAGAGGGGTGAGACAAAAGGGAAACGGGGACAAAGGCTTTTAAAGCGAGAGGCGAAGGTGCCAAAGTCAGGTACAGAGGATGAGGAAGTGAGAGATGTGAGGGGAATGGGAGGGCACAGAGCGTGTGAACCTGGAGTTTTCAGAGGCAGCGGAGGGGGATGAAGTTCAAAGTGATGTTTGAACTAAGAGGGATTTACAAATGCAAAAACGAGCCAAACAATCAATTAACTTGTGTTGCAATTAATCAATTATTACGCTGGCATATTGACAGCCAAAGTGCTTAACTGAGATTCCATCGTGAGGCTCCTATGTGTGGAAGACTTAGCATTGACCTCTGTGCACACATATGCATCCACACTCATGCACAAGCTTATTCATGCTTGGGCATATCAATCTTAGCACATAGAGATATGCACACACATCTTTGTCCTCAGCGTATTTCTCCAGTACATCCATCCGGTTTCCCTCCTACAAGCACCCCCCCTCTCAACCCTCAGTCTTTTTCTCCTGCCAGCAGAGGTTTTTGGCTGGCTTAAGTACGCCTACAGGCCCCTGAGGGACAGCCCATGACGGATGGCACTGCGTGTGACTCGGATTCGATACAGCCCATTTGATAAATTTATAGCTGGCATTTTGAAAATGAAATTAGAGAGACGTCTCCTGGAGACTGTTTTTCCAGCACAGGTGCCATAAATATACTTCATTTGGCAGAGGAGAGGGAGGAGGACTGGAAATGGGTGGAGTGGTGTTGGATGGAGGATGTCATGGTGGGGGGCGGATAGTGGGGATGTTCCAAAAGTGGAGAACCAAAGAATAAGGTCACACTATAATGAGGTCCTGATTTAATCACGATATTGGTGATGAACATAATTAAAGGTTATACAACCGCGGCGGGAAACTTGGACCTATTACTACGTGCTGGCCTTCGCACTAACACATGTACTGTAGCATTGTACATATTAAACAGATGGGAGACCCCCCCCCCATCTTTCATGTGGAATATACACACACACACACACACACACACAC
>NW_011357368.1:4201035-4205983 GCF_000735185.1 Notothenia coriiceps
CCCCCCCCATCTTTCATGTGGAATATATACACACACACACACACACACACACACACACACACACACACACACACACACACACTATTAACGTATTTTAAGAGACAAAATGAATGCTTTATGTACACAGCATTTGCCTCAAGGCCTCATGGCTCTTCAGTATGAATAGTACTGTCACGGCAGCAACACCATCTATAACTCACAGTGTATGAATGAATATGGCAGGCTATTTATCCTCGTGGCCCTCTCATTGTGCGGGACAGAGAGACAGTGAATGTTTTTGTTGATGCTCTTGACTAAACAGATTTGTATTAGACATATTGGATGGTCAAGAAAATAAAGACATACAATAGCAGACATGGACCCGCACGGGCTAAGAGAGCGAGCATTCATTCACTGTCGGGGGTGTGCGGCATTATTTATCTCCCTCTCTTTCAGGAGCGTATGCGGAGCGGCTGTGGAGCAGCTGCGGAGGAATGATGTACGCCACGGCAGCCTCTGCTCCCCTTCAACATTTATCAGAGAGTGAGGCTGGGGCGACCCACATCACTTACCTTTATAGGCCCACCTGACAGCATGGTACACCTCATAGTCATCACATACACAGACCTCTCAACGGTGTGTGTGTGTGTGTGTGTGTGTGTGTGTGTGTGTGTGTGTGTGTGTGTGTGTGTGTGTGTGTGTGTGTGTGTGTGTGTGTACGTGGGCATACTAAGTGTAACCTGTCACACAGAAGTACTATATCATCTGTGCATGATATCTGAAAGCAGCTTTAACACATCTGAAGCTTTGAAATGTGTTAAAATGTCACCATGTTCCCAAAGAAACACCCCTGCTGTTAAGGTTTTTAAATATGCATGTTACGCGCTTCATATCAGATCCAGGTAACAATGAAAACATTCTCACCTGCATTGTTCTGCTCTGGTGTGAGCTCGTATAAAACAACACCTATGTTCGTAAAGCACAGCAGGGGACCAAAGAAGTTTCAACAAAGTCAGCGGGGGATTCTCCTGAGTGATTGTTTGCTCCTGCTTTGCATTCACAGAGCGAGACACACCCTCCAACATTACTGTACCTCCACTATTAAGAGGCTGGGACTGCTCCGCGCACACACCTGCAGGCTGTCGCTCAGAACTACACCCCTGGAGCTGTTCAGGCGGTTTGACTGCATGGCCCCATTGTCTAACAAAATCAAAACAGCCTACAGGTACGTTCCTACAAACATATCCCCCCCTCCTCTCTCCCTGAAGATCCACCGTGCCGTACAATCACCTCCCCCAACCTCACATTAGCATACACGTGAAAGTGTGGAGGAGTTTAAACAGAACTGTGATTAGTCTAAACATAAGATTTACAGAAAGCAGTAGAGAACACAGGCTGAGGGCTCTCTGTCATAGCGGGATAATGTAGTGTCAGTGGGTGTGAGTGATTGACTTTGTAATCAAACAGATTGTTCTGCAGCAGAAACGATTGAATTTCAAATCAAAGTCAACGGCACCATCAAATGTTTTTCATCTCATTAGCAATAAAAATAAGAACGAACGCGGAAAGACGGAGCAACACAACACAACACACGCACAACACTTCTGAAAATGCATGGGGATCAACAGGTGACTGATTGAGGGCTGTCTTACCTTTTTGTGATGACACGGCGGTATCTGTAGATGAAAGAGAGGAGACACACAGAGGAATGTGTTAGTAGCTGACAGGACAATTCAAGAGATGACAGTCACGGCGGTGATTTGCTGCGAGAGGGGGCGAGCCACCGAAGAGGATAAACAGATAAGGTGGACGGGGGGGGGGTTCATCTCAGATCTGCAAAAGGAATATCCACTTTACACTCATGCATGCTTGAGTAATACACACAGCAGCTTTTTCCCCCTCCACAAAGACAGACCAGGTGGAGAAAAAAAAAGCATCTGAGCAAACACATTGCAGAGAGCCCTCAAGTAGAAAGATGAGAGTCTCCAGACCCCTGGAAACCCTTGAACTCGTACACAATTTATCCTGAGTGAGCTTTCTAATAAGTAAAGAAAATGCCTTTGAGGTGCAGCGAAACACAGCAAATCAAATCCTTTCAGTAAGCATTTTAGGTTCTTACTCAGAGCCCACTAGAGACACTCCTGGCACCACAAGGCGTGGATCAAAACATGGAGTGCCTGGAGGGAAGGATGTACTGCAACACTTTTTTTTAATGCAGAACTAAACATTCACCAAAAGAAACATGTTTTGGAGGCGTGTTTGTGGAGAAAAATGCAGTACATTTAGCTTATTCATTTCATCAAATATTTACCAGGAAAGTGTTTGTAAGCTCCCAAGGTTGTTTTTTTATTTAAAAGACTTGTCAAACTTGCAGCAATGCAATAATAAAGAAAAGTAGTAGAACACAAAATGTAGTTTCATTAGTTGAAATTCTCGACAACATTTCTCTACTGGCCATCTGCCCAAATGGCTACAGACATGGGAGGGGAATAATTGAATCCGGATGGATTTGTGGTGTGCTGGGCTGAGGAAATGATAATCCAAAGCTCTGCCTAATTGCCAGAGTAAAGATGGCGCCCATTGTGGGGGTGGCTCTGGTGTTTATCAAGGCAGTGTGGCGTGGAATTGGACTTAGCATTAGGGCTTTACACACATTGTTTTGTGAGGTGTTACAGTGGATTTGAGCAAATATTGGCCGTCTGGTTATTACATGGTCTGATTGTCTGCTATGCGACTGTCCATAAGCTTTGCATGTCTAGCCTAATCTGAGAGGAGGCTTCAAATAATTAGTTAGTGAAGCACTCTCACAGCCCAGCGCAGCCAACTTTATCTTTTAAAGCAAATCATTGGTCCATTCGCTCCTCACCCAAAAGGCTTACACTTTCACCACTGTCCAAACCTTCAGAGTAAGACCATAACATATTACCCATCACAATCACAAGTCCATATCCTACTCTTCTTGTTGTTTGTTACGTTAAAGAAACGCTACCGTATGTCAAACACACATTATTTTGGGCAAGTGCGAGAAGACTGTCAACATTTAAAAAGTGAACAAGATTAAGCAGATGATCAGTTTTACAAATATTATGAAACTGTAGTTTTCAATCAGTCATTTATTCTAAACAAATCACATAAATGGAGCAGTGAAACTACTAGAAGGAAAACTAAACATGCGAGTGCTTTGAGCTTAAGCATTTAACATTTGTACATTAACTCATTTTTTAAAAAGTACTTAGTAGTAGAAGATGTCTTCAACTGAAATGCTCCTCTCGAGCTCTGTTCCTAAATATCTATAGACCACCCAAATACTGTGCAAGCTTTTTTGATGATTTTACCGAGTTGCTGTCTATAGTGTGTATTGACTTTGACCGTCTAGTTATTGTTGGTGATTTAAAATCCATGTTGACAACCCCCAGAACAGAGGGGCTAAAGAACTGTTTTGTGTTCTTGATAGCTATGGAATGACTCAGCATGTGACGGAGCCCACGCACAATAAGGGGCACACTCTGGACTTCATTATCTAAAAGGGTCTGAATATCTCTAAGGTTGTGGTGACTGATGTTGCACTGTCTGATCATTCCTGTGTTTTCTTTGAGAGCTCTATTTCTGTTCACAAATTTTTTCAAAAAGAGGTAACCACAAAGCGATATTTAACTGAAAATACTAAGGAAATGTTTACTCAGAATGTTTCTTCCATACTCGCCCCTGCTAACATCTCAGTAAATGAGCTAGTAGATCATTTTAATTCAAAAATTCAAAATGTTATAGATGCCATTGCTCCAACTAAGGTAAAGGAAGTGAATGGCAAGAAAATATCTCCATGGAGAAAGGCCATGACCGTGAAAACAGAAAAAAGAGAGTGTCGAAAAGCTGAACGCAGGTGGCAAAAAACAAATCTCCAGGTTCATTTTGAAATCTATAAAGAGAGACTTGGCTTTTATAATTTGGAATTGAAAATTGCACGACAGTCTTTCTTCTCTGACATCATTGCCAAAGACAACGCACGTGCCTTGTTTGCTACCGTTGACAGACTAACAAACCCCCCAGTGTCAGTAGCCTCTGAATTTCTATCCACCAGGGCCTGCAATACATTTTCCTCCTTCTTCACTGACAAAATTCAGAAAATTAGACAAGCAGTCAGTGCCTTTGTATCAGGTACAGAAAATGTTTTGTCCCTGTGTCCACTTAATATATCAATTCAAACACCATGACACAATTCCATCAGATTAATGATAAAAACCTAGAGGACATTATTCAACTTCTGAAATCCTCCTCCTGCTGCCTTGATATTATTCCAACAGGATTTTTCAAAAGAAATGTCATTGCATGCAAATCTCTTCACTCAGGTGTTTTTCCACAGGCCCTAAAAACGGCACTCATTAAACCGCTCTTAAAAAATAATAATCTAGATGTTTCAGTAATGAACAATTACAGGCCCATATAAAACCTCCCATTTCCAGGTAAAATCATTGAAAAAGTAGTTTTTCAACAGTTGAGTAATTTATTGCATTTAAATAACTGTTTTGATGTGTTCCAGTCAGGCTTCCGTCCAAACCACAGCACTGAGACTGCTCTTGTAAAGGTCTTCAATGACATCCACTTAAACACAGTCAGTGGCAGAACCTCAGTGTTAGTATTATTAGATCTCAGTACTGCGTTTGACACTTTTGACCACAACATATTACTAGACCGACTGGAAAACTGGGTGGGACTATCGGCAACAGTTCTAAATTGGTTTGAATCCTACTTAAAGGACATAAACAACTTTGTTTCTATAGGTAAATGGGTGAAAGACGTGCCACTCATTTTTTTCTGTTCCTAAGGTTTGAATAACTTTCAAAATGTGAACATTTCACAATAAAGTTATAAATTACTTTAAAATATCATTTTCTTTGGGCCCATATCTTGAAATACCTGATTTGGTTAAGTTTTTTTTTCTGAATATGTCCAATAACATGGGGAATCATGT
>NW_011357368.1:4205998-4227236 GCF_000735185.1 Notothenia coriiceps
GGCATTGCTCCAACTAAGGTAAAGGAAGTGACTGGGAAGAAAATATCTCCATGGAGAAAGGCCATGACCGTGAAAACAGAAAATAGAGAATGTCGAAAAGCTGAACGCGGGTGGCGAAAAACAAATCTCCAGGTTCACTTTGAAATCTATAAAGAGAGACTAGGCCTTTATAATTTGGAATTGAAAAACGCACGACAGTCTTTCTTCTCTGACATCATTACCAAAAACAAAAACAACGCACGTGCCTTGTTTGCTACCGTCGACAGACTAACTAACCCCCCAGTGTCAAAATTCAGAAAATCAGACAAGCAGTCAGTGCATCTGTATCAGGTACAGCTAATGTGTTGTCCCTATGTCCATCTAATATCAATTCAGACATCATGACACAGTTCCATCAGATTAATAATAAAAACCTAGAGGACATTATTCAACTTCTGAAATCCTCCTCCTGCTGCCTTTGATATTATTCCAACAGGATTTTTCAAAGATGTTTTCCTTGCATGGCCTCAGATCTACTTCATATAGTAGACAAAACTCTTCAATCAGGTATTTTTCCACAGGCCCTGAAAACTGCAGTCATTAAACCGCTCTTAAAAAAGAATAATCTAGACGCTTCAGTAATGAACAATTACAGGCCAATATCAAACCTGCCATTTCTAGGTAAAATCATTGAAAAAGTTGTTTTTCAACAGTTGAGTAACTTCTTGCATTTAAATAACTGTTTCGATGTGTTCCAGTCAGGCTTTCGTCCAAACCACAGCACTGAGACTGCTCTTGTAAAGGTCTTCAATGACATCCACTTAAACACAGACAGCGGCAGAACTTTAGTGTTAGTATTATTAGATCTCAGTGCTGCGTTTGACACTGTTGACCACAACATATTACTAGACCGACTGGAAAACTGGGTGGGACTTTCGGAAACAGTTCTACATTGGTTTGAATCCTACTTAAAGGAAAGAAAAAGCTTTGTTTCTATAGGTAAATACACATCTGAGTTGACAAATATGACATGTGGGGTTCCTCAAGGCTCCATATTGGGGCCTCTTCTCTTTAACGTCTACATGCTACCACTGGCTCAGATAATGAAGAACAACAAAATAAGTTACCATAGCTATGCAGATGACACACAAGCGTAACAATTTCACCAGGAAGACTATTGCTCCGTTTCCAACACTGAGGTAAGTGCGTTGAACAAATTCAATGACTGGATTGTGTCAAGAACTTTCTCCAATTAAACAAAGACAAAAACTGAGGTACATGGTTTTTGGAGCGCAAGGCCAGAACGTATAGAAGTTGCGGTGAGCTTCAGTCCTGCAATGTTCAAAACAACAGATAAAGCCAGAAATCTAGGTGTAGTACGGATTGACCTGTGTTCAACAGTCACATTAAAAACAGATTACCAAATCAGTCTACCTATCACCTTAGAACGAGCACATATCTGAGGATTGAAAAGGAGCGGATGTCACAGCAGGATTTTCTGGCAAACAACTTCGTCCATGCTTTTAATCCTTCAAGTAGACTGGAACTACTGGCAATGGTGTCGTTTACCAGGTCTCACTAAAAAATCTATTAGAAAGCTGCAGCTGATTCCAGAACGCCGCTGGCCCCTCCGAGTCCTTACAACACTAAGAAAGTGGATCACATCACTCCTGTCTGAGAAGTCTTTACACTGGCTTCCTGTGTGCAAAGAATAGATTCTCAAAAATACTGCTGCTGGTTTATAAAGCTCTGATGGTTTAGGCCCAAAAATACATTTCTGAACCTCCTGCTAAATTATGAACCATCCCAGATCTCTCAGGTCCTTCAGGGACTGTCGCTTTCTGTCCCCGAGTCAGGAACTAAACCATGGAGAAGCAGCGTTCAGTTATTATGCTCCAGATATCTGGAACAAACTCCCGAAACCTGCAGGTCCGCTGCAACTGTTACTACTTTTAAATCCAGGCCTGAAGACTTTTCTTTTTGTCGCTGCTTTTAATTGAACTATTCACATCTTAAGACTGCACTGTAACTTTTATCCATGTATTTTTTCTTTCATATTTCTTTTATTAACTTTCTTTTAAAGCTGATTTTAAATGCCATTTTCTTAATGTCTTTCATTTTTTGTAAAGCACTTTGAATTGCCTTGTGTTGAAAAGTGCTATATAAATAAACTTGCCTTGCCTTGCCTTGGGCCCTGACACACCAAACTGACACCAAAGAACACGTCCCGACGGAACACGACTGTTGTGTCGCCTCACGTCTCCTGCTTCTTGGCCAATAGTCGCACTGGAACACACCGCAAAGACTTTAGCCGACGGCCAAGTAGCACGTACGAACTGCGCATGCGTGAGTGGCAATAACTCTCCTTACCAGCAGGCAGCGGTAGTGTGTATTCGTCATTCAAAAGAGGCAACAACCGGAAGACAGAGAAGAAGAACAGACTCCGTGATATAAACAAACAACAAATAGCGTGTGCGTTCCATTTTCACTCTCGTCCATCGAAAACATGTCTCGTGCGGTACTGGAGCTATCAGCCATTGGAGTGTTGCTTGCGGAAGACATTCTTTGTGCCTTCTTAAAGCGTTTGTTTACGTCCCTCACTTCCGTTTCGCTTCTCATGCACTGATGCATGTTGAATCGGCCATGCGTCGGCCATGAAAGGCCAAATAAGGCGTGTCACGGCCGACGGTGCAGGACACACCAAATTGAGTTTGGGCGACAGGGCACGCTTCGTCGTCCGACTAACGAAAACGGCCGATTTCGGCCTGGTGTGTCAGGCCTTAAAGATAATCAACTTTCAATAACATATACTTGTTAACATTGTCTTTGTATTGATCTGCTGAAATGTAGATATAACAGTATAAAGTCAGCAAAGTTTATAAGCCAAACCAAGTCCAAGTCCAGTCCAAGTCTAAATTCTGAAATGTAAACATTGTTTCATGTCTGTGATTAAAATTAATCAGAATGAATATGTAACACTATTGCATAGACCCATTGGATACATCAATGTAGTTGAAGAAAAAGAGCTTGTAGAAAGCTCACATTAATTAAAATGAAGATGAAAACACAAGTCTGAGTGACTGAGACAGCAGCAGTGACAGGTAACAAGAATCATGTCGTCCAAACAGGCTTTTCATTTACTCAAGCACCCCTCATCATTTACACACACTTAAATAAGGACTTTTGAAGCACATTAGGAGATCAGAAAAAAAACTGCTGCTTTAGCAATTTTGTTGAAGTCATTTCAAATGGTACTCTTGGGTAACAGTATATTAATACATTAAATAAATGAAAGATTATAACATAAAGTTATATTAGAAGGTATAATCCAAATTATTAAATATTAAATTGTCCATTCACACAACATTTAAGGGGGGTGTCACTTTTTCCCTGAACACACTGGTTTATATATTGTGGACCTGTTTTGACGATGAAAAAAAAATGAACCCATTTTAAATCCTGGTGATAATACTTCATCAAAATAAGGCTGTTTTTCCTCAGGCTGTGTCAGAGCAGAGACACCATGCAGCTTGGTGTCGGCACCCTTTGCGGTTTAGGGCGGTAAAGAAAACCTCCGTCATTGATTACTGCATTCGTTCCCAGCTATCGGTGGCTTATATGGATTTGGAGACTCATTTGCAGTGAATATGTGAGCAGTGTTTTGATGTGCCCATGCACAGCAACAGTCCTCTGGGTTTGAGTATTAGGGTATTAGGTAAAGTAGGCCGTATGTCAATAGAGGTTTCCCATTGCAATGCATGTATGCAAGCCTGACAAAGTTAAGAGTGCCCAAAAGCATGCCTGAGGAAACTAAAATCTACATTTTGAAGACACATCTACATAATAAGGAAATAAACATCTCCAAACTGCTTTGCTTTACCTATCAGAGTTTTTACATTTCAGGAGTTTAGCCTATCAATGTCGAAAATGATGAAAGAAAGAGGTAGGAAAAAGAGAGCGATGGAGAGGAAGACTGAGACAATTATATATGAAAGTAAACATGTCACCTCTTACTATTAGACTTTAATGTAATGTGAGGTTTATAGTTGGCATGGAAACGAGGAAAACATAGACTAAAGCACATATGACGGATCTCAACAGTTTAACAACTATGGTTACAGATTACTCATGTTGACTAAAATATGTAACATCAATAAGCATACAATGAAATCTAATCTGCTAATTATTATCCAATGCATTTAAAGCCAATAAACAGAAGTTAAACATCAGGAAATGAAAAACTGTCAACTTGAATGAAATGATATCCTTTATCTACTGTATTACCACTGAAGCAGATCCAGGAACTCCACACAGAAACACCAAACCTCCGAGTCAGATGAAGGGTACAAAAACAAAAAACAATGCTGGCGACACAAAAAACCAACCAACTAAACTAAATACATGAACACTGAACTATGATAAAACGATTGCTGAAGATCTTGTTTTTGTAAAATATGTGTTTGTGGTTGAAGATGTGTCATGTAACTCAGCATACTCGAACACTAGTGAAATGAACTCCTCTATTCTTTTCCTTAGTGTGGTTCCTGTGGTTACAATGGACAAGCTAAACATTTGAACCACTGCAAAGTGCTATCATTTCTCTTTCTTCTAGCTACCTAATCCTGCCTCAGCGGGAGGATACTGGAGGCAGCAGTCATTACTACCGGCTACTTGAAGGAACCATTACCTCTCTCTCAGACCATCATCAGTTGCACAGTTACTCTGTTCTTGCATAACAAATAACACAAAAAGTTTCCAAACTTTGCAAAAAGTGCCAAGTAGGAAAAACTGACAAACATGTTGTACCACAGATTATTGTCAGCATCAGTTTGTTGTCAGCACTTTTCTGCACAGTTTGGCACATTTTGTGCCATCTGTCACTTGTGAGCATCAAAATATAGAACATAATATGCAAGGAAAACTTCAACTTGATTGAGAATGCTTCCTCTCTTTTGTGACCAATGAGCTGCTTCTTTCTAGCCTTACCGCATGTCTAAATGAAGGATTGGCACACCTGCACGAGACTGGATTGAAGCCATAAATATTGTGTGATGGATCCAACTTCAGTTAATGATGAGAGTGAGAAAAACTAAACTAAAAAGGTACATATATCTTAGATTTATTCTTTCAACCTTGCATACTGTCAAAACACTGTTACACTGAGGACAGCTGGATTACACACACATTGTGGTGAGCGGCTCTTTTATACGGGTTGCATTATTAATACAGTAAAACCCATGAAAATCCCAGTTTGGGGATTAAGCAAAACAGTTTATTATCTGATTTCTGTTCTGCATTGCTAAAGTTTATACAGTCGATGTTCAGAGTTACTTCATGCTCTTGGGTTATTAAACGCAGTACACAGAAGATAATGTGAACACAGACAGAAGTATAATTTATAATTAGCATTAAAAACTAAAAATCCCACTTAAACCAAGGTTTTATAGACAGTTCTCTGTAAAATCAACCCATGGCAGTCGTTGACGTCCTGTAGTTCAGATGCCTTTGCAAAAAGGGATGTTTTTCTTTCTAGGTGATTGTAAGTAGAAAACGCCTTTAATGATAAACCAAGGTGCGTAGGTTCGATGTCTGTGCCCAACAGCTTTTCTGGTGGAGGAAACGTACATCGTCTCTCTGGTATGTTAAGAGTTTGCTCAGTGTTTGTTATTGTTGAAGAACTCACCCTGTGATCCTTAACATACACTATACATCCCCTACTGATTGAATTAGACTTTTATTGGAAACCTGTCTTGTATTTACCCTTTAAAGTTGTGGCCTTCCAGCAGTGCACTCTGGGACTAGTTTTAATTACAGCCAGAAATTGGGTTCGATTTTATCCTCATCATGAAGTGAGGAGACCTAACAGCTAATCATCACTTCATCAACACAGATGCAAACCATGTTATCACTGAAAGGTGTTGCATGTATAACTATATGATTAGTGTGAGAGTATGAATGCATATGTGTACAGTATGCAGACACATGTGAGCAAATTCCCAAATTAAGCTGGTGTGAGCAGTGTATGAAATATAATATGCTGCCTGCAGAGAGAACAAATGTGTCTGTCTGCAGATGATTAACCACTATTGATATATCATCTCTATAATGTAATTAGGATAAATTCCAACACTGTAGCTGTTCGTCTCTTAATCACACTCACTAGTGGACAGTGGCAGCTCATCAGTTACAGTTATGAACTAAAGCAGCTACTCTATGATGGATGGTGACACACCAGTCCATTGTGACCATTGACCTGGATGTTAATGATTCGATGAGGACTCAGTGATCGTAAATAAATCAGCTCAAATCATACGTGATAAAAAACAGAATGAATGCAGCATGTTTCCTGCTTAAACACATGTTCCTATGACAATGTGCATGAGTTGTGTTCAATGTCTGCATTGTGGTACAGTTCCTGGCATTGTTAAGCGGTGAACTTCCACTCTTGGGGATAAACTAAGTGTTCGTAGATTTTTCACCAACTCTCTTGAGAGAAAGAACAAAGTCAGAAGCACAGTTTGTCTAGCAGTGACAACAGGTTATTGAAGGCAACAGGAGGATGTCACTTTCTGGCAGGAAGCTCCAAATTATAGCCCGGATGAGAAGTCACTGACAGCCAAAGACCCTCGTCTAGAGAGACACAGACAGCTTGTCACTGCCTTTAATCATTATGTTCAAACTTCTGGGTTTAATCATTGACGGAAAAAGGTATTCTACAAATGTACCACTAGACAAAAAAAGTGTCAAATTGAGCTTCATCTTCTATTCAATATAAATCACAGGCACTTGTTGTCAGTAAAAGTTTGCAAATTATAGCATAATGATGTGGTGCTATACAGATCTAATCATACACTGCATTAGCTTTGAGTACATTATTGTGTCTTTTCCCTGGTATGTAAAACACTCTACATGCCGTAATGCATTCAACTGTTTTCAAAGCTCATGTCTGTGCACTTTCCATAGGAGAAAACAAGAAGACAGAAAACAATGCTAGGTTTTTAATTAGCCGAGTGTGGCGCATGCTCCTCCGCTGCGTGCTGCACGGGGAGAGCGGGGAGCGCTGCCTTCTTGCTCATTATGTACTAATGAGTTGTCTATTAATGAAAATGGAAAGCATTTATTTTGTGAGCACAAAGGGTTCAGCTGGATTAATTACTGCACTACAGCAACAAAATGAAAACAGAAAGTGCAGCATCACTCTTGTGTGGCACATTACCCATTAACCAACTGTTATCAAGGCCTGGCGAACGGTGCTGCACGCCGCTCAGTGGGAGTAGCCAGAAACCCTTCGTACAGGCCATTAACACTTAATGGGAACTCCACTTTGGCCATTTTCTGTATGCTTTCTGTGATGCCTTCAAAGTTATTCTCATACATGTCTACTCATAAAACATCTTGTCACTGCAACATGAACACTTTTCTAGACCATAATGGATACGTTTTATGTCAAATTAAACAGACAGAATAGATTTTTCTAAGAAAAAAAGCAACCTCAAATGCAAATATTTACAAAAGGAAATCCAATACTGTCAAGAGAAACAGCATTTTAGGGGGCGAGTGGTAGACATACATTAAAATGGCAGATCATGAAATCATCATGGAGCCTGAGTGAGAAAAGGGTGACACATATTTGGGAAGTGGAACAGCCCAAAAGGAACGTAGCTAAATAAATATAGTTATCAATTATCAATAAAGTGTCCCCTGTGTTATGACTTGTCATGCTGCTCATGGCTCAAATGGTGATCATTCTAGTTGCCCTCTAATAGCTTGATTTCCCATCGGGCTGTCTGGTGTGGGGTGTGTGGGCTCTGGCAGCCTCAGCAGATGGTTCTTGATCAGATATTAGAGTCTGGGCAGCGAGGTCGTTTGGCCGTGAGAATTGCGCCCTGCCTGGGGGATAACAGCCTCCTCTGAGCGTCCGGCTCCAGCTCTGGGTCCGGGGGCCAGGCAGAAAGCTCTGAGTCCCGGCCAGACTGCGGGCACGTTGGACTGCTGTCCTCCAGCCTTGTGACAATCTGGGCAAACCAAAACTCCGAAAACATTCATTTTTAAGTCTGCTGTGCTTTATTTTCCTCCAGGAATTTGTCTCACCCAAATTCGGCTGTACACGATTAGATGACAAATATTTATGTAATTGCTACCACTGTCTGTTCTCGCTCTTCTAAAAAAAAAATAATCACACGGATAACCAAAATCCTACTTAGTCGGATTTGAAGAAAAGCGTCCCTTTTTTATTTCCATCATTCACCATCCACATTTAGGAATGTCTGGAGGATATGCAAATCATTAAATACGAGGAATGCTTTTGAAAAATCTGTAATTTGAATCACCAGTTTTGTTGTCAAACTGAGGGACAGAATAACAAGGAGGATCAGGTCTTTGTCATTTAAATTGAATATTAATATGAGGATCGTTTGAAAAACAAGGTACAATAGGATAAATGCTAGACAACTTCTAAGCATGTTGACATGAATATTTTGTTAGCTACGCCTCCTCTGTCTGTTTCTCCGTACTCCAGAAAGCCACAGCGAAAGCAGGGTGAATAAACAGGACATCCCGAGCTTTATTTATCCTTTCCCCTGCGACAGTGGCAGTCTAAATGGCAGAGCTTCGGCTATGACCTTCAGTTTGAGTGCTTCTCCATCAGTCATCTCTGCCACCCACAGATCAGACAGTGGATGAGAAGTAGTGGCACCCTCCGTCCTCCGCCCCATCTCCTCTCCCTTTTTATCCTCCCCCACAGCTGTCCACAGGAGATTTCTGTCTTTTTTAACTTTCCTGTCCCCCATTTTTATTTCCCCTCCTTCCTTATCCTCCCCTTGACCTATCTTCATGTGGCGCCTATCCTCTTGAAGCTTGTCTCTTTCTCTCTGCATCAAGTCTTTACATGTATCTGGCAAAAGTGCTGCATTTATAAGAGCATTATTAATGGATAAATGGTCTGATAAAAACTACACCTCAACACAAATGGTATTTCTTGAAGAAAGGAAAAGGAAAGAGGGAACAGAGGAAAGGGAAAGTAAATGATTCCAGGAATAAAGCACATATTTGATAAGAGTAGTCGCTGCAGCAGCCTCACTTATTTGCTTGTCAACCCATTTTGTCAAGGCCACTAAAGAAAGGTGTCATTATGTTACACTACAAAACACCAACTTAGCATTTTTCACGCGTTGTGTTATTGGCTCTTCTTTAATTTCTATGAAGCCTCCATGATGAGCATCTAAGCTTCGGCTTGTCTGATTACAGTATTCAAAAAGACATAGTAGTTAGTAGTTGTCATTATATAAATGTAGGTATAAGACCACTCATGCCAAAACTCTATTTACTCAATCAAGCACATTGTTTGTGTGAAATACAGACTGTCCACTCTACTTAATAACACATATTCTTCAGTACTGAAAACAACTGCTGAATATCCGGGAGGAAATCAAATATTGGCATGTGTTTCATAATCAGTACAAACACACACAAAGAAGAACTCACGAAACAACAAACATGAGGCGCATACTGACAGAGAGCTTCAATATCAAAGCAAAGATAGCAGCGACAACAAAATGTTTTCATTGTTATTGTAGCAAATGAAATGTTGCCTTCTTCTTTTTATAACCTTGTTGTTTTATCAGGTTTTATCAAAGTCTATTTTTGTGTAACAAAAATACAATGCTTTAAATCATTTTATTTAGATGAAAGGTAAAACCAGATGCTTCTCAAGCAGTAGATGCTCTTAATTAACTTAGACATATTCACGGTTTTCCGGAGTGAAGTAATAAAAAAGGGGGACAGAGTTAGTATCAAACTAAGACAACACAACGGAGGTTTTTTTCTTGCAATTATACACGGAGCTCATGCTGCAATGAATTATTCTGAATATAATATCCAATGCAATCATCTCTGTCTGAAGCATTTAGAAAATGTTTTGGTGGACTGTTACCTTTAGTGTATTGCTTACTTTTCATATTCACAAAGACACACATATTCATAACAAATGTTCTTATCTTCACCTTCGGCGCACTTCTCTATACTGTAAAACTTTAATAATAAACACAAGGTTTGAGCAGACGGAAATTACACAGGCCTCAGGCTAGATGGTGCGTCTCACAGAACATACTGAACTTATCCTTAGTTTTAATGTAATGCTAATGTTAGGCATTATAGTGCCTTATGCTGGGGATTGTTAATTTAGGAACAATTCCAAACAGACTACAGTACATGCTAGGGATGTGTGAAGGTCAATGCCTTTAGTCTGAGTGTCAGAATAACAGGCAGTATGCACTCGTGAACATTTCTAGGAAAAGTCATTGTGGATGCATATTATAAAACAGCAAATGCACCAAAGTAAATTGGACAAGTAAAACATTAACAGCAGAGTAGGTCATAGCAAACTGTGCCGCTATCATCTGTTATAAAAGCCTTGTATTTCAAGCATGAAGACATTTCATTTGTAAATGTCAAATAAGCATATAAAGCTTTTTTATTTTTTATTAGATTAGATTTATAACATGTACTGTAGGCCTAAGTACCATCATACTGCCAATCTCTTTCTCTCCGTAGCACCTTTCCCCTTTCTCTCTTTTGCATATTAGGCTAACCGCATACACTCCATGGCTCCTCCCGACCTATGTGTAGAATGTACGTGTTTGTATGAATATATACTGTAAGTGTTTACAAAAATTGTTTTGAGTAACTTGACTTAAAATATATTAAACAAAACACCTTTTTCAAAACGCTCCATGGTTTTCTGTAAAAAAATTATCTGGTGGCTAAAAGTAGTTTGTCCTCACTCTCAAGGTGTTTCCAATGTGAAGGCAACTTTTTAATTATATATTTATTCTGCATGTCTATTTTGGTTTTCCAGGATGTTGAAGGATGCAGAGGATGAAGTCACACTGTTGGAACTTTGTGCGCCAAACTACCACGTACTTGTGTGATAAGAGTGCTTTCCGTATCTGCATCCAATCCACAAGCCATTCACATGCAATTCAGACAAATGCTTACATTTAATCTGATTTACAAGTTCTAGTCAACATTTAAACGTCCTTGTGTTTTACTACTCATTACTAAAGACAAGTCAACTCAAATTGAACATATTGAAATGAAGTTGTTGAATTATAAGATATGAATCTGTTCATGTTATACTCTTATATTAAAAGTCACTTCCTGTATTGCCTTGATACAATGGACATGTGCAATACAACGTGTCACTTCCGGTAGAAGCAACGCCAACGGTGTGTGTGCGTGTGTGTGCGTGCGTGTGTGTGTATTTATTCCTATGTTCACGGTATTCCTACGTGGCATCGTCATCACATGTGTTACTTGTAAATGCTTGAATATTGTCGTCAAAGTTGTGTCAAAAGTCCCTGCATTGTTACAGAAGAATAGTGAGTTCATGTGAAATCACAAAGACCGGAGAAATCAATTGTGTTGTTAAATAGTGCACTTTCTATATAAAGCTCCAGCATCCTCCATCCCCTCATAGGGATGCACTCACTAATCAATACTCAGCCTGTGGGAACTACAGAAGGGCTTTTTCACCTCACAAAGCTGCAGCATTGGGTTTTTTTTTTTGGTGGTTTTCTTGACAGACTCAGAATAAGAAATGTCAAGAGTGCTTTCTTAGAGTCAGAAACTAGTAGATAACAACAGATCGTCTGTCAGTGTGAAGTCCATTGAGACATTTCCACAATCCGTCTATCAAAATGTGACAAAGTGCGGTAAATACTTGCGACAGAGTTTCTATAAAACCACTTGTGGATGCACTGTAGCAGAACATGAAAAAACAGACACAACAGCCTGAAGGCCAGCAGAAGAGCGACAGTGGCTGCTACCTGAATGTGTAATTCAGAGCCGAGGACAGCTCCCGGGCTTAAGGAGGTGAGGACGCTAAAGGAAGATACCATTGCCTCTGAGTGCTGAAGACTTTTGGCAGTTCACGCCAGATTTACTCTCCAAGGTTTCCAAGCCTTCCCACCGTAGAGGCCGTAGGAAGTTATTTTTAGTTGAGTGTAGGATTTATCATGATAACAGTCATTCCATCACTATATTGGTTTCACTTTATTATAGACCAAAATAAGGCATTTACAGAGATGGCAAACGTACACACATCCTTTACTCAAGTAGAAGTACAGATACTCCTGTTTAAAAAGACTCTGGTGAAAGTAGAAGTACTGACTAAACTTCTTTACTCAAGTAAAAGTAAAGAAGTATGGGCTTAGCTACCAACTGTTTTATAGACTAACTGACCTACCTTCTATATTAAAAGAACAATAATGTCATTGTTAGCTAATGAATGTTTCGTTGCTGAACAGCGGCAAAAATACAACGTTCTCATTGGTCCCTCTTGTTTAGAGCAGACCAGGAAATGATGGATTCACGGATCGTGTTCAAATCAATAGGCACGCAATGACTCTATATAATAATGATCACGCCACCAAACACACATTAAAACTAAAGTAACCAGCCTGTTTTGAAAATGTAAGAAGTAGAAAGTACAGGTTTTTGTGTTAAAAATGTAAGGAGAAAAACTAAAAAGTCATCAGAAAAATAAGTAGTGAAGTACTGATACCCGAAAAATCTACTTAAGTACAGTAACAAAGTATTTGTACTCCACTACTTCCCACCTCTGGGCATTTATTTATACCTAAAGAAACATGTTCCATTCCTTCATTCACTGTGTGGTATGGAGATAGAGACACATGGAAGGGTTGTGCTGGATAGCGTGTATATGTGTGCTGAAAATGATACTCTAGGCATGTCATTAGAAATACCTTCAGACAATCCTGAGGTTCTTTCTTCACTGCACTTACCGTTTTTGTCAACCTCAGCCATCCTGCTGTTGCAAGGATTCTCTCTTTTATGACTGCCTGAATCTATAGTACAAATATGTTTGCTCGATACACAAGGGAAAATAAGATATGCTGCGAATGTGGAAAATGATTAGGCTGCAAAAGGCTCTCGTTAGACCTCAAGACATGTATTTTTCCTGGCATTTCTTTCTTTAAGTGGTGTACCGGTGCCATTATTGCATTTTTGGGGGAATTGCTTGTAAAATCTGAAGGTATTTTTAGGAGCCTTTGCAACACCATGATGCAGAAGAATGAGTCCGGCTTTAGACCTGGACACACCCATAAGTTATCAATGAAGTTTTTAATTTGCCCAGTGTGAGGAAGGGTTGTTTAGTTAGTTGAAAAGAAATAGCCAGGCGTACGACAGCAGCACAATCAAAACAGATTAAGTGAGTCCTATTGAAGCTCAGAAGCAAACTGGCAATATTGGAAAGCTGGTGGTCCTCCGGATGTTTTGTTGGCTCTGACAAACTAATATGTCTCTTTTATTGTCACTATCCAGCCTTACTTAGGTACAAAGTATGTTTTCAAGGTCGAAGGGGGGGAAACAATCGTATCTCAGCTGTTCTTTAAGGGCTATCTTCTCTCTCTGCTGTCCTCTGCAGGGAGAACTTTAGCACTCCCATGATGACAAGGAAAGAGGGATTAGACAGAGACGTTGGTGTGGCTAATAGCGATAAAACACTTTGAGGACAACAAAAAGACAGGGAGTTGAGGCAACCAAGACATATTTGCCCAGTGGAATGAAGAGTAAGATACATAGAGTTGGAGATCCAGGGAGTGAAGTGGGATAGAGGAGAAATATGGTGATGCAGGGCCAGCGGAGGGATCAGCACACTCTGTCACACCCAACAGGCACCACTGTCAATCACACACAGGAGTTCTCCCTCACAAAAACACATACAACTTTTCCTGCCTAAAACTAAAAGTGCACACAACGTACAGCTAGCATGCTCATATTCAGTATAAAGAGAAATACTGCATTGGAAGCTTTCCAGGTTTCTTTATAGTTCTCTTATGCACATTTCAAAGTGTGTTATGTCTTTACTGTATCCCGGCGGCCACTGGGTGAAAAGGTGAAATGAATGTGTGTAGGAGCTGAGAGAGTATCAAGAGTAAAATATATATTTTTCTTTCATTAATATGTGAAGGAAGCAAGAATGAAGAAATGTGTAGGAGAGAGGTAAGAACATGAGATCCATCTTTCAGAACCATCTCCGATTTGTTAAAGAGGAGTCACAGAAAACTACTAATGCATGATCGAGTTATATTACTTTTAAATATGTTTTTAAGAAGGAGATGGACATATCTTTGGGCCTTAATTTAAACAATTTCCTCTCTTTTTCAGGATTTATTACAACCAAGAATATCTACAAAAGTTTTATATTTAATGTTGCCGTTCCTGGTAAATTATATTCATGTAGAGTCACTGCAAATCTTCAGAAATTAGGTAAATAAACACACACTACTGGTACTTCAATTTATGTTATCATTCCCCAAAGTACAATTTCCATTGACAAACAATAGTGGCACCTGCACACTTCATAACATAATGTGCTCTGCACCAAAGCCAAAACACACTTGAAAAACCTGCCCCACTGGAGTCTTGTGGAAAGTCGTTTTATTCACAGCATTAATCCTGTTATCACATGCACATTTTAAACCATGCCAGCTCGTCCAGAAGTACAGAGGCAAAGCTTTTAAGCAAATGGCGGTTGTGTAAACTAAAATGGCAATGTTGAAAGTCAATTCAATAATAGCTAAAAGCCATTACAACATCGTCATTAACAATGTTACTGGAAATGCAATTAGCCCCCTCACACTGCTCAAGGCAAAAAGCAGGGAGACGTTTCCATAAAAAAAAAAAAATGGGACCTTACAGGCTGGTTAACGAAAATACAGTACACTAAAACAAGATAATAAAAAAGCCTGGACACAATTTAGAGGTGTTAAGGAGTCCACAATTGAGAACTGAGGTATGAGAGAGGATATAGTCTGCAATTTTCTCAATATGTATTTGTTTACTTTACTCAAGTGCTGCTTAAGCTAAATCCCCTTGCCCCCAAACCTGAACACACAAACACAACAACCTTGTTGATAAGCCCCAACGATATAACATCCTCCACGTCCTGAGCTACAACAATCAATTTGAAGTGCGCTGTTTGACCAACCACATCAATGTAAATGAAGCAGCTAAAGGCTACAGTGCAACGAAAGAGGACGATTATAGAAAGACAGAAACAAACTTTTCTAACAATGAGTTACATTTCAGATTCCTGGGGCTACTAATATCCTTTGACTTTCACACTGCTGTAAATATATTTAGGAATTGAACCCCCTTTTCTCCCCAAAGGGGAATTTGCTTCGAGCATTTGGGTTGAGATGTTGGTGAAGGAGGATGAGGTCATTGCTAAATGAGTGATAGGCATCACTGTCGCACAGCAGACTTCCAGCAGGTCTCCTTGGAGATATGAACCAGCTGTCTATCCCCAAACACTGTCGCCAAGGTCACTTCTCTGCTTATTATGGAACCGCTACTCACAGCTCATTCTGAATCAGAAACGTATCGTTCCTTAAGCGATAGCAGAAGTAATGACTTTGTTTTTGTCGCATCAACAGAACATCTTATTTAAAAAAATTTAAAAAACTTGTTTATGTAATGAATCATAGCCGTTTCCTCACAGCATTTTTTACATCAGCAATACCAACGCGATGTAATGGGTGTCGTTATTAAGCATAATTCAGAACCAATGACACAGTATTCCTACCTCACTATATCAATGGAATGCTGGTAACATAGTAAAGCTATCAGAAATGGCACCAGTTCATAAGGACCTTTTATGCTGTCTAGCATTTGAAGGAGGGTTGTTCTTGTATGAGGGGGGTGAGGGGGGGCGGGGTGCAGTTGGCTGCCGTTGATATCCCAGCGCAACACTAGGGCAGCAGACGGGAGGGTAATGAGGAGGCAAATATGATTAAAACCATCTCCTCAGGCTGCCTTGGACCTGCCATTAAACCAGCGGACACACCTCATGCGTAATCCATCACACTGCTTAGCTCCCACAGAGAGCACGGAGAGAGACGACTGTTTGCTACAACACCGTCAAACCTCCAATCTCTCCTCCCTGAAACATAACTAACACTCCAGGAGGCTCACTCTTTATTAAAGATCTGCCACTGAAGCCCTGGGCAGGGGTCTGGGGATGTTCAGGGTAAAAACTGTGAAATCCTGGGTACAAAGCTATGTGGGGAGTAAAAGCCTGTCTCAAACAACTTTACAAGACCAAGCTGCTGTACTTTAGATCAAAATCAGAACAATCCCTAAGCAAAACGTTGCCACAAAGCACAATACTACATTAAAGACACTACGTTGTAAGAATCAAAAGGACTATAACATACAGTCGTTGGTGGCTCCAACCACAAACCATCAGTGGAATAAAGAGAAAAGTCTCAAGCTCTTAATCTGTTTGGATAATAAAAGGGAGAAACATTTTCCCAATGATGGAGATTCTCTTCCAAATGGTAAATGGACTGTACTTATATAGCGCTTTATCCAGTCTTTAAGACCCCTCAAAGAGCTTTACATACTACATGTCGTTCACCCATTCACACAGAGCAGTGCTCTAGGAACTAACATGCATACACATTCACACACCGTTGGCCATGCCATCAGGAGCAACTCAGGGTTAAGTATCTATCAAGGATACACCGACATGTTGACTGCATGGGCTGGGATCGAACCCACAACCTTCTGGTTGAAAGACCACCGCACTCCCTCGCTGCCACAGTCGTCCAAAGACCTCGGTGTGTAAAACAGCGTGTGCCAGAAACGATCAATTACACAGGGAATTTGCATGAGATAACAGATCGAGATCTTCTCATCAGCCCCCCCGTAGACTGTATCTGCTGCCAGATAAACACACTGGGATATCAGCATAATGTATTTCTTCAATCGATTATTTGTCTCTCATTAAACATTAAACTAAGCTGAAACGGTGAGAGAGACGTGCAGTGCACCGGGCTTTTGGGCTATGTTTTAGTCACTGATAATTTTCAAGGAAATTGCTAACATACTATTTTGGCAATTGGGGATAAAAATGATATAAATGTGGTTAAACCCATATGTTTTTCTCCACAACCATCGTTTAATGCATCCTCTACAGCAGCCACTCCAGCAGTCAGATAGTGAAACAGCACCATATAATCCCCTAAAGACACAAGAATCACGGATTACAGCTGGAGAGAATCCACAGGCGGCTCACTGTTGAGCAGAACATGTTGGATTGTTGTGAAAAGCCTGCAGGATAATTATCAGCAGGAAGCATAGCCTGTGGAGAAATAAGGCATTGTGTGCCCCGGGCCTTTTAAATGAGCCCTGCAGACCGGCTGAAAGATGCTGATGCCTCTCTTTATTGAGGAAGCGAGAGGCTGTTCCATTAAACCAATGAGGACTCCAGGTTTCCACAATCTGAGTGCAACACTAGGTGCTGCTTAATATGGCTGCAAATGGAAGCAGCCATAAAGGAGAATGCTGGACTTGTGTTAATAGACAACAGCTAAAGAAAGAGGATCTACAGTATGTGTACAGGATTCATATATAGATCAATAACCTTACAGCATCAATATATAACAGCAATTCATTTGTTGAATGTCAAGTGTTGATATATAGAGTTTAATAATGCCCGGTGCCTTTGGGAAGACAACTGAGTGCATTTACAGCTGTATATGCAGCACAGGTCTTAACATCTATTACAGGTAATGATCAGAATCTAAGGAGAGCACAAACACACTGAAAGCGTTCGATGCTCACAGTAAACCTATTATTTTAAGGCTGAGCCTGCATTAAAAGCGTCTTCAGGCAAATCAAACTGCGTTCACACCCTTACAACAAACCTATACTCAAATTCAATATGCAGTTATTGATACATTAAAGATTCTTTCAATATCTAAACACTAGTAAGTAAGTCTTGTCAGAAGCAACTTCACCAGTATTTGGATCATTTGACTGTCATGAGTGGTTGGTTTTTCTACTGTCTTTTAAGATTCAAATTTGGCCATCTCACAGGATTTTTATCTGGATTAAGATAACAAGACAAAATGTTAGAGTAAGAGCGCCTGAGCTAGTGATCTGTGCGTTGGCTTTTTTTTGTCACTGTCATTAATTATGTGCGACACTGCAGTCCGTCAGCTTTCACGTTACTATCTCTCTGCCTTCATGGGCACTGGACAATCAAGGAGGATGATGGTAAAGATGAACCGCTCTGCCGACGTAGCTACACTGAATTGGACTTCCTTTATACTCACAGTACTGGAATGTTCTCAAAACAAGGCATCTGAAATCTAAACTTAGATCAATGTCCGATGAGGGGGTAAGGATTTTAGGGAAATGGAAGGGGTTTGTTTTAGAGCTAGACATGTGATCTGGTCCTGATGTCCTTCCTCCATGTGTGGGTCATAATTCCGTTTTTACTGCCTAATGATGACAAGCCAAGTATGTCACCTTTGTGGTATTGTGCCAACACCGGACAAAGTTTCCAACCGAAAACATTTAGCAGGTTGAGTATGTGTGTTGCGTTTGGGCTCCCCCAGGGCAAGTCAGTTTAGATGGGACACAGAGAGATGAGAGCCAGATAAGCACAAGACCTTAATGTTTTATGACACCCAAGGAAGCTTTCATCTCCTCGGCACTGACACACAGAATGTAAACACTCACACACCAAAACATATGCGCTCTCACACACACGCACACACAAACACGCACACACACACACACACACGCTTCAGCCGCCAGTTACAATTTAATCATTTCAGTCAAGCATGGCATTGCTCGTCCAACCAAGCATATCTTTCCATCTCTTTTTTATTTATTTTCTTCAGTGTGCTCTCGCCGCTACTCTGTCTACTTCGGGGCAGCACTGTCTGTACTTCCTGATTCTGTTTCCATAGTGACTGCGACAGAACATTTCCTCTGCAGTGATGGATTCTAAACTAACGTAGCAGCCGCGATGACACGCAGATCAACTCTGCTGACAGCAGTGATAACTTTCTCCTCCTGAGCTTCCAACTCCCTCTCCCCATTTTCTCATTCCACACAGCCAGTCATTTACATGTAAACCCTTCTAGCACTGACGGATATGCATCTTAAATACTGAGCTGCACTGCGTGTCAGCCACTGGTAAAATATCTAGTTACAGGCAGGAGTATAATCATCAGGCTTTCTGGTGTGCCATCACAACTGGAGATGACAGGCAAATGGAGTCTAGTCATGAGTCAAAAAATACAACATGCACAGCAATAAATAATTCTAATCCGTAGCTTTTGCAAGGGAAGCAATAACTCCCAGGAAGGATTTTTCTCATACACCTGCTGGAATAGATTTACAACTCAATACAGTGAACGCTATAACACATATTGACATTTACATACGGCACCTTTCTTCACCTACACCAAAAGACCCCTGGGTGACCTATTTCCCATTTGTTGCCAGCCTAATGAATTTGCCATTATTCATTATTTCTTGAGAGTCGGAACAGGTACAGCACGACGGCATGCTGCAGGGCACTGATGGGAAGACTCCTCTCAGCTTCCATGTGCCTGTTCCTTTTGAAGTGGTAATTGGCTTAAGGTGCGTGTAATTTCCTGCCGATAGCGGATGAGGGAGAGGGCCACACCTGGGCGCGCAGGATAAGGAAGTGAAACTCTGGGCCCTCTTGGCGGCACCGCTCACCGTCCCTGCTATCGTGTGGCTGATAAAGGAGCAGGTGTGGCACTGGAGTAGGATACTGATAATATTTGCAGAAGCGGTGTCCTTTAAACCATGACAAGATGAACCGCTCCAACACTGGATCCAGGATGTGTTGAGGTAAGAGCCGCGCGGTTGATTAGAGCCCTCGGTGACTGGAGCTGAATGTGGGAACCGACCAGGATCTCATGATGTTATGTGTGCCGGAAAGTTAAGAGGCTAAGTGCAAAAGTATGTTGTAAAAAGCAATGATTATTTTTTCAATGCATAGGGAAGGGGGATGATACCCTCGATACTGCAAAGTAAAGCCGTTAAGGGAGGCATATAAATGCATTTGATAGCCTGACAGACCAAATGATGGATGCAATTCAGAAACTAACTACCGGTATAAGGTCCTAAGGCTCTTGAACTGTCAACTGGAGGGCGGGGGGAGCCTCGCTGCGGGGAAGCTGTGGACCTCTGTCGCCTGTCAGTGCAACTTACATGATGCCTGATGCGGTGCCGGCCGTCAGCGAACCAAGCCAACGGCCCGCTATAATATTTATAGCGTTATTATATATCGCGTTATATATATATATATATATATAGCGTTATTATATATAACGGCCCGCTGGCGACCGGCTCGGTTCGCAGACGGCCGGACGTACTGTGATTCTCCAGAACACACAGTTGGCCAGTCCGCCCCTGTGTAGCATATTATTTTCGATGACAAATGAGCAGATCGCCACTGGGCTTTCAACTAAAGGCACAGCCACGCAAAAACACTGCGGTATGTACAGCTCCTTATGGGTACTGCAATGTGTGAAGTGCGCTACACCCCTGATCGTTTCACCGAGGAAAGCAGCAGAAAGTCGACTGGAGTTAAAGAGAGCGGGGGCTAGAAGTTATCCTTCTGCGCTGCGTTGCGTGCATGGCTTCCTTCTGCAAGGGGAGACGCGCTCTGCCGGCGGTCTCGTTCATGATCCGAAAATACAATTTAAATATTTTGCACACTTATTCCTAGTGTGCCACTGGTTACGGTCCCGCATGGTGGCACGCGTGCCTAGGGTTGCCGACCCCTGATCTAAAGTAACAGAAGATAATCAGCACTTTTGAAACAGGGCTGAAACAGAGGGGTTTATGGGATGCTACAATGCAGGATCTGTTTGGTGTTTCGACCCAAACACTTCAGAGACATGTTTTGTATATATCCTATAATAATAATTTGTAGAGACCTATAATATATTGATGAAAAATAGTAAAATAGGAGACATATAAATGCATTTGATAGTCTGACACACCAAATGATAGATGCAATTCAGAACTATGAGGTCATATCCTGTGTAATGATAACTAACTTAAACCAGTTTCTAAGATCTACCAGGATGCTACAGTGTTTCGGTTGACTAAAAACGCACCTTGTAAACGTCCCTGAGCACAGTAGAAATGCAGTTTGCTCTACAGAGTGAGCAGTGGAAGTTTAGGGGTATGTAGGTGGCCAGGACGATGGATGGCATCAGCCTCTGTGTCCTCTAAAGTCTCCTGTATTAGGCCAGAGCTGAGTTCACCTTCATCTATCAGCAGCATCGTTGTGACCACTATAACTCATCTTCACCTACACAACAATAAATGGAGGGTGAATGTGGAGGTGGAGGGAGAGGACTGAGAGAGGAAACATTAGACTGCCAAGGCACAC
>NW_011357368.1:4227263-4228545 GCF_000735185.1 Notothenia coriiceps
ATCGTTGTGACCACTATAACTCATCTTCACCTACACAACAATAAATGGAGGGTGAATGTGGAGGTGGAGGGAGAGGACTGAGAGAGGAAACATTTAAGGAAAATAGTATACCGGAAGATCACTGGTGCCCTCGCTTGATTCTTGCAATACATGCATTTGTGAAAAATAGGTTTTAATGTTGAAATCAAACTTCTTAATGGAGACATAGTAAAGGTCACCTAAAGGGAAATATCCACTTTTGCATGTATTTTATACATAAACATGTGTCCCCTCTGTGTGAAGAGATTCAGAAGGTTTCAGGAAAAAAGATTCACTCACTTTTTGTCCTGATCCATTTATATAAAAACCTGTCTGAAAATTAGATTTTGGCCACTTTATGATGACATAACGTGTTTTTGGCTTGTGTAACCATTAGCAATAACAAACCAAGGACCCCCCTCCTTATCACCTGAATCTCCTCCTAGAGCAACATTGTGTTATTTTTAACCAAATATCTCTCAGAGGGGCGTGGGGAGTGGCTCCTTCTTTTCATCTAAAGTAACAGACAGAGGCCATTTCTCAATCGCGAGGATGCTTGCTTGGTAGCACATATCTTCCGAGTCACTTGCTTCAGAAGCTAGGCAAGAATCCTTCCTGGCATCCGGAAAACGAAGAGTGGAACAGGATAGCAAGTGTGCAGGTGTGCGTCATATGAGAGGCCCCGCCTTACATTTTCCGCCACACATTTGGGGAAATTGGTCCGTGCGCAAAGCATTGTGGGGATTTTAAGGACGCGAAGTCTACCCATGTGCAGCCTCGAAATTACCCCCAAACCAAGGACGCGACCTCGGTGGAATTCCAAGTATGCTGGAGATTGGAACAGTCCTTGGTCGGCACTCGATGACGTAGCATCCTTGAAATATTGGCTTGGAAGCCAGAACCTCGAGATTGAGAAACGGCGGAAACAGAGGGGATTATGGGATGCTACAATGATCTGTTTGGTATTTCGAGCCAAATACTTCAGAGACATGTTTTGTATATATCTGACACCTATAATATATGGATAAAAAACAGTATAATAGGGGACCTTTAAAGAAAGCAACATGCAGCTGCCACACACACACACACACACACACACACACACACACACACACACACACACACACACACACACACACACACACACACACACACACACACACACACACACACACACACACACACACACACACACACACACACACACACACACACACACACACACACACACAACTGCTCACACGACAACGACGACACGACGACG
>NW_011357368.1:4228605-4259301 GCF_000735185.1 Notothenia coriiceps
TGGCGGCCAGGCGGAGAGCATCACTCAGCCATACGGCGGGCCGCTGAACCCCGCAGATTCGCTCTCACACACCAAACAGAAATCCATCTTTAACCCTCTATTCCTCAAACTATGTGCACCGATGCATGAGTGTAGTAATTACAATCACACAAGGAAAACCACCTACTTATTCACAGACTAGAAAAGGAAATTGGAACTGTTAACGTTTGTTTCTGCATTGAAACAGCCTTTACATCGACTGCTTCTCCCTCTTTTTGACAGTGATGAAATGTAACCTTGTGACAAAATAATTTCTTCATTGGAAACACAATTTTAAAGTCTTATCATTGTTATTTGTTTTGGTGAAAGAAAACTGAAATTAGCATTTACTAAAGGTAATAACATCATGTTTGATGATTTTTCTGATTAATATTTGTAGTTCAAACATTCTGTAGTTGGATGTTTTTAATCCCCCAAAGAGATAATGTTTTTCTGTCAGCATGATTACCCAAAAACTTCTGACCCGGTTTTTTGGTGTGAGTTTGTAGCGTGGGAAGAACTAATTATATTTTTGAACAGATCTGAATTAGGGGTCGCTTAACAATTAATGTTTCCCTTTGGTTAACATTACCAGATATGGCATTTCTGATGATTTCATATGGTGTCAGAATAATTGGAAAAACGCTTTCCAACTCTGTGAATTATTTGTAACGCCCCCTCGAGTCAAAACAACAGTGCCAACAGATTATTTGAAAAAACACAACATATCTGTGTAGCCAATGTTGTTTCCACATTAAGACTTAAAGCTCATGAACACACAGAAGAACCACTTCCCAACGTTTGAAATGAACCACCCGAGCAGCACCTGAACGCCCACAGGTCTTTTGTGCTTTTCTAGTTATCTTTACATTTGAAACCGAATGATAATATGAAACCTGGGTTTGAACTTCATAGCTTTTCTGTGCTCTTTTAAACAACAGAGAGGATTTGGAAAGCTTTCAAGTATGTCTGTTTTCCTGCTGTGACAGGAAACACAGCAGTGGAGGTGCTGTATAGGGAATTTGGCCTGAGGTCACACAGAAGGATACATGGGGTGTCACTTCCATTTATTCCTAGCTCCAACCGTCTGGTATACAGTGTGATGGTGAATCTACTGAGCAGAGGGTGGGGAGAAAAAAGAACAGGAGGGAGAGGGAGGGATAGTGTATTTGAAATATTGAGCCAGAGATATTACTCCTTTGATGGAAGAGTGCATTTGTGACATGTTTGATACACAATTCCTAATGATGAAACACAATTTCTAATGATGCCTTCTCTTTAGACGGCAGCCCGTAAATGACTTGCTGATTACGTTGTCTGGCTGTCTCAATCACTGGTGTGTCAGGGAGGCCAGTGCCAGGTCACGGGCACACACATTTGTCTTGTGCCTGTGCCAAAGCAAAGGTGACAGGGATGACACCATGACAAGGATGACTCACCCTTTCAAGCTGGGCATAAAAACATCGGCCATTTGCATTTGCCAGCCCTTGTTAATTTGTTTTGACTGGAGGAATACAAAATAAAAGTTTGCCTCCGTTTTGTCCCTGCTGTAGGATACACAGATCCTTTTGGACAGTATGTGTCTCTATTAATGAATGTTATTTTAGATGTCTTACCTCACTGGACTGCCTGATTAAAAATGAAATTAAAACTCTAATGAAGCCGCTATCTCTCTGGCCACGGAATGTCCCCAGTGTGTTAAGGCGGCCAAATTGGTGGCCCATTCCCTAACATCCTTCAAGCCCCTACCCAACCACACACACACACACACACACACACACACACACACACACACACACACACACACACACACACACACACACACACACACACCAACAGAGTCAGAGGCTGCTCTATTGGATTACATGAGGACACACTGTCTGTCTTTATTGCAGAGGTCCTTGTCGA
Organism: Notothenia coriiceps; assembly: GCF_000735185.1. Lineage (NCBI taxonomy): Eukaryota > Metazoa > Chordata > Actinopteri > Perciformes > Nototheniidae > Notothenia > Notothenia coriiceps. The sequence continues at coordinate 4,230,532 of NW_011357368.1, forward strand.
TTAAAGTTGCTGATAAATTGATTATGCCTCAAGGCCACCTGCTGGGCGCCGTCTGGCAACAATCAGACTCAATAGCAAATCAATATTGCATAAACTGGTTATCATAGCCCATATTGACCTTATCAAGCTATATGAAGATAAAGATCAGAGCTCAAAAGCAAAAAACAGAGTGAATCATGTCTAGGGCTGTGCATCTTCACTGGTCTCACGATTCGATTACGATTATCCTGTGACTGATTCGATTCGATATCCCGATGCATCACGATTCATACCAATGCGTTGCATCCTCAATTTTCTATATTACTGCACATGGCTTCTTTTTCATCAATGAATACATGCAGTAAATACATATGAAGTCTCTTTTTATTATTTAGAAAGTGCTTCAGAAATCAATAACATAAATGTCTTGACATTAATTTATAAACCAAAATAAATCGATTGTATAGCATCCCTATACAGTATCTGTGTGTGACATTGTTCCATCCTCAAAAACTAAAAACTAATGCTTCTGCAGTCTAGCTGCAGCTTCTAGCAACGGTCTTCTGTTAAAAAAAGGACCCTGAAGGTCCTGAATGTGGCAGCACTAACATGACTTGAGTCTGAACACATCAGACAACAGGAGTATTTACAACAGCATATACAAACTAAAATACTGCATGTGGGTGCACACTTACTGTCTCTAAGTTAGCTTCATCATATCTCAATCAGTGATTAAGTGAATAATAACGTTTCTATCAGGTTTCTATCAGCCTGTCACTCATTATTTTCAGGGGGGGCGGGGTTTGGAGGAACAGAGGAGACGGTGATCGCACAAGCCAGTCTCACGGCATTTCGTGTTATAGTCACGACATTTAATCTATTGATTCGTGTTCACCAACACGATTTCCCCTTCTTTTCGTGTCACGCAGAACGATTTTAATAGCAATGTATTTCTATTGGTAGTATGTTTCGTACCTGCAGCACGTCTTTTTGTCCGACGATGATGAAGCTAACTTAGAGACAGTAAGTGTGCACCCACATGCAGTATTTTTGTTTGTATATGCTGTTGTAAATACTCCTGTTGTCTGATGTGTTCAGACTCAAGTCATGTTTGTGTATAGTATATATCGTCTGAAAATAGCAAGAGGACATTCATACTCTGCAATCCAAGACCTAACAAAATCTACCAAAAACTTGACATGATTGTAACGCGAGTATTTTTAAAAAACATAAATCCCTGTGTGTCTGAGCCGCAGCGACACGGAGTGATTCAGAGCGGATTCTTCTGCTGCTGGTTCTGGACTGGTGTTCTTGTGTTGGCGGATGAAGCAGACTGCTCCGTGTTGGTGTCACGTCTGTTCCTTGATCTCTGCGTCACCGACCGATTTGATATTAAAGTGACAGAAACACAAACGTTATTGCAAAGCCGCGGCCGTAAAATCAGGAAGCAACGTTGCTACGCTATAATCGATTATGTTCTGTCACTGCATCGATGCAGAATCGTCTACGTCCGCATCGCGATGCATCGTAGAAACGATTAATTTCAACACTCCTAATCATTTCTGACCTGACCCCTTTTTCACTGTGTCTCGTGGATTTGAGTGTAAACGAGTCAAGGTTTGCTACTTATGATGGGGACGAGACAGCGATATATTGCATGTATGTACGTGTGGTTGAGACCTTTTGTCCGAGCAGGTGTTCCCCTTCTCCTGAGGAGCGTTCTACATACAGTCACCTTGGGCTGTGTCTGTCCTGTACAGAGCACTGGGACGACCCCACTGGCTTACTGGGGGATTTGAGCTTATTCTCAGCGACAAGGGTGCAGAGAGACATAGCGAGAGACAACGACAGACATGGGGAGAAACAATGTTAGGGAAACAAACTTGTGAAAGGCGGAGAAGTAAAGAAAGACTGATAGAGGAGAGAATTTCAGAGGACAGACAAAAACACCTTAGGTTGCCACACAGGATTTGGGAATGTTATATCCCCCAAAATGCTGACTACCTGCCAATATTTGTATTTAGTAGTGCATGTTTGTACCCTGTCTAATCGGGGCCATGCTGAATTATCAAACTGTGGAACCAAAGAAAAAGGAAAAAGAGGACAGAGTTGACAGACAGAGGGATTGAAGGGTCTCTGTCCTCGTCTCCAACTTTCACCCTGCTCAGCAGATCCTGTCAGATGAGAGCAGGGAGCAGCGCTGTGACTGAGCGTGGTTAGTGGAGCAGAAAGATGAACAGAGGAAGTGAGAGAGAGAGAGAGAGGGAATGCACCGCAAAGAAAAATGTCCATCTTAACGGCTCATTTATCTCACATACATTTTTAAATCTGTCGTAAATCCTATTTCAATTAAGAGGGATGAAACATCCCTGGTAAAGGGGCTGTGATAATTCCACCTGCAATCAATGCACTTTCACTTTGTTTTAGATTGTTTTCGTTAAAAAAAGGTGTCAATACCACCAGGCAAATAAAGTATAAATCTCTTATTTTGTTGATGCTGTATTGACAATCTTTTCAAACAGAAAATACTGTACTCTAAATAAATACAAACGTATTTTACAGTTTGTAATGAGCTCTGAAATACAATGGCTTGAATAAGGAAAACATGTTGATAGACTGAGACAGAGGGGCTAAAAGAAACAGAAAAAAAAAAGGCGAAGCACAGCAGAGGGAAATCTTGAAAGAGAAGGAAGCGGTGTAGGGATTAGGGGCATGACACCAATCCAGATAAAGCTAAAGACTGGAAAAGGGAGTAAATGGAGCACAAACAGAAAGGCGACTTGGTGTAGCACACACACACACACACACACACACACACACACACACACACACACACACACACACACACACACACACACACACACACACACACACACACACACACACACACACANCAAGCCCCAAAGAAGCAACACATACATGATGTTGTGTAATTTGAAACCAAAACTAAGGCCTCAGGATGACTTTAAGACTTGAACATGGTCATTTTTGTTTTGTAACATTGAATACAAAATTTAAAAAAAGTATTTAAAAAAAAAAAAAAAGAATCCCGATTTTTTTCTCTCGATTCCGATCTTTTGAAAATCACGCGATCGGCTCCGATCCCCTGAAAATCACGTGATCGGATCGGGACATCTCTAGTTATAAGCTACCGTCGCTCGACTTCTCCTGCGTTTAAAAAGCATAACCAAGTAACTTTCTGGCGTTATTTAGACTTCAAAGCGTTAACTGAGAGAACAAGTGGCAGATGGATGGATAAAGATGGAGACAGAGTTCAGTTTCAGCCTTAGATCCATATGTAGTCACGAGTCATTGAGTTTCCACTCTGCTCTTGCCTATAATGTATAATTTGCAAAGTCATAAACGACATTAACACATGCTCCCACCAGAGCTCTCCCCTCTTAACCCTTGCTGGTGTGATCTTCTTTGATAGAAAATTAATTATTCCGTTTGCAGCAGAACCTTGTGAGCTTTTTATGCTCTTTCTCCAGTGAGATAGAGACGAGGGATCTGACACTATGATAGTATTGGTTGACACTTTTTTTTCTACCATTGGAGAATGAGTGACAGGGGAGGAAATGCAACAAATATACCCCCAACCTCATACTCAAATATGCACATACAATCAGACACACAAACAACAGCAGAATGTGGAACACGTTGGGGATGAGCTCAGTGGCATTGTAACACAACGACACATACTTCTGTTAGCTTCAAGCAAGCAAAACTCAATCTGTTGTTAATCCTCAGAAACACCCTGGAGTTGGTTGGGGGCCGCCGTGTAGACACACGATAGAGACATGTCCCCTCTGTTTACCAGAGGATGGGATCAGCAGAAGCTAATTTTAAAATAATGGAAGGATTTAAATAAAGCTTATATGGCAGTGGCCAAGCTCTGACTTCCAATAGTTTTACAGCACGCTCAAACAGTAATTAATCATGAAGAAGATAATCAACAAGTTGTGCATATAAATAGTTGTTTAATTTAAATTAGATGTCCTTATTCCACACACTTATTAATATAAGCTATGTTTCACACTGAAAATAATAAATTACATTGGATTAATAAAACACATTAAACATGTGATGACAGTGCCGTCATCGATTTTGCTATATGAAAAAAACTTTCAAATTCTGGCTACAGTAATATACTATTGCATTTCCTTGTTTCTCATTTCCTTTTGTTGATTTAAAAATATCATTTCTGAAGTGACAATGTGAACTGAAGAAGTTGCTTGTTTACTGTGAACACGGAGGTGTGGACACAGTATGTATGATATTGAAGCTCTACAATTTGACAGGAACCGCAAGAGAAGAAACAGATAAAAGTAACAATCAATAATGGGGGAAACTGAGGCCTGTCACAGCTCAGCCAGCCGAGAAAACATATATTTTGACTTTCAATAGAATGGGGGAAAACAGTTTTACTCCAGCCCTCATGATTAAAACTGAATCTGTTGTGTAGAAAATGGATACATGTGTTTTTGCTGTGGTTTTGGTGCAGCAGAATGCGATATTCCCCATTAGAAAAAGACTGATATAGGGAAATATCCACTTTAGGACAAGAATTGGATTGGGATGCAATTTGGGCTAATGTTACGGGTGCTGGGTGGGATGAAGGATAGAGGGATGGGATTGAATTAATCCAAAATGTTGTGCAACCTGAATTGTCTTCTGTACCGTGTTGTAAATTGAAGAAGTTGCAATAAAAAATGTATGATAAAAAGAAAAAGAAAAAGACTGATGCAGTGCTTTGTGCAAAAATAAATTAAGTATGCTGGCCATGTAAAGTCAACAAAAATACATGGTGTATAATACATACGTTTGCACAATACAACATAGCAATGTAAAGCAAGAATCCCTTAATAAGTACTATGAATGATGCTGATTGAAACGACAAAAGCTTTATATATCAAATATTTGTTACAAAAAAAAGATTGGTAAAAAAATATAATAATTTAATGGCATACAGTATCTGACATAAGCAATTCATAATTTAACATCAAGGCAGAGTGATTTTGACAGCAATTTAACAACCAGCGTAAGCAATGCAACCTTTGTGTCATTTTCAAGTATGGAGTCCACCAAAACGCTCAAAAGAGAACAAATGTGGCAGAGACTCATACAAGTGAACAGCTGAGTGCTTTGACATGGCTAACCTATCAAGTGTGCACCACAGCATACAGATTGTGTGTTTTCATCTTTTGGCAAACAGGTCTCCCACTTTCCCAAAAAGTGTCCATATGAGGGTCCACCTCCTTCTCATCATCTGGAGTTTGCCTCTTGACATGAAGCAGAGTATTGAGACAGTGACAAGGAGCAGGCAGACACTTCAACATCCATCCACCTGTCTGTGTCTTTAGGAGAGTCACCGTGTTCTAGCTCTCCATTCTCACTCAAGTACTAACAGGCCAGTATTTGGATTTGTTCTTGATACCTTTCAAGGACAACTCATTTATTGCTAAGCTAACTATAGCCTCACTTTCATACAATGTTTATAGTTTAGAATTGCTCTGATCAATATGTATTCGCTACGTGCAATACAACATGACATCATTTCTGAGTGTGGTGAATTGTCATTGAATGAAAACAGAAACAGTGTTCCATTACCAATACTGCCGTGCTGTTTAGTATGCAAGGAAACCATGTATTATGTCCCAAAACATAATATGTCAAATACAGTTTGACAATATGAAGATGTAATCAAGTCACATTTTGCAGTATGCTAGCCAGCATGCTTATATGTCTATTCTGACCCAAAATCATTTGCACAAAATATATGAGCAAGAAAGTCTAAGTGCGAGGCGCCATGTTAGAACAAAATAGTCCCAATTATCTGCATACTGCATGCAAAGTAAGATGCAGTATGTGCTAGAAGTAAAACGAGTGTAATGTAACGTAGCCTTAATATAACCGAAAACCTTAAGACTAAATGTTAATCAGGTTGTAAAATGCAGCACACTGATACACATGCTGATAGGTAATTTGTTATCCTATGTGCATTGGGAACCACAGTAAGCATCTGAAACTGTCAATTATCATGTCTCAAATGTTCTTCTAGACCAGCAAATAACATGGCTTGTAAAGTGAAAATGAAAATCAACAGTCTCGTCGTTTCTTCATGCCAATGGGCTTCAAAGAAGCGACTACCCTGCAATTAATGTCCGTCTTTTGTATGAGACCACAGAGAATAGATAAAGCCTGTTCCACAAATGGAGAAAGAGACAACACTTGGTCAAGTTCAGATTAACAGGAGGCAGAGACGATGAGCGCTCAATAGGAGCTGCCAGAACACACGCCTTCATCACTGTTAGGATGTGGGAATGTGTCTTTTATCACAAAACAGAAAGAGGGGGTTGACTGCTTTCTTTAGCAACAGTTGGGATGAAGACAGAACAGCTGGACAACCGGCAGCGGGTGATGACTAACCCCGGCTCCTGCTTTCTCCAGCCACTTCAACATTTGAGCTGCAGCCGGGATGAAAGCTCGTAGAAGCATCGCCACACAGCTGGGCACCGTGTAGCTGCTGGTGTGTCTTTGTGCTTCAAGACAACCATATCAGGACACACTGTATAGACTCTCATAGTGGACAGGGCCACAACGTGACATCTAATTGTAGCGACATCTCATGTGGGAATGCCCGTCTGTCTCACCATATGGGTTGCTAAATCAAGACTTGGGCAGCTGTGCCTTCGTATAGGAATATATTCCACAGCAACTATCAAACATGTCTCCACATACAGGACATGGGGATCATATCTAGAAGGTTATTCTGCCATCACCCTTTTGTAAGTTACCCTTCATGAGGTATCACATGGTGGGCTGGGGGGGAAGGGGTTGGGCAAGTTATATTACTGCTTGACAGAAGACGGATGAGATGCTGTATCTGTCAACAGCAATAGGTACGCAGAAAATATACGCTGCTCCTTCATTTGACATTTCAAGCTAGGATATGACAAAGTTTGGGTGGCAACCAATAGAAGAGAAATACATTTGGACAAAGCTGAACATTCTAGACGGTTTCAAATCAATTTCACCTTACACGAATAGGAGAAATACCTTTGCATTTTCAAAAACATATTTGTGATTATAGGCTGCCCGCATCTACACTACAGCTACACTTCTCAAACAGCTCGATCAAAAAGCTGTCATGGACGATCATGTTGGACATTTTTCCTTTTCTATGTCCTCACCTTATTCAGATGGGGTTGTTGAACTACATTTAGTCCCTGTGTGGAAGCTTTTATCCACAAGTGCCACACTGTGAGAGCTTTCCTCGTGTTTAACTCAGGCAAGAGACTGGTAAAAGTACATATGGATCCTAAAACGATTTGTGTTAAAAGCAAATTGACCAAAATAATCTGTACAATTCTTGAAAATTAATTATTGGGCTGATGAATATGTCAAATAAAAATATTAATCAATTTTTCGAGGTAAGTCTTATTGAATGTATGTTATGCTTTATCGTATTGTAAACTGAATACTTGAAGGAATTTAAGGAATCACTTTAAAATAATGTTCATCTGTCATCATTTATATGATTTATTTTAGAGTGGAGTTCATATGCATGTGTGTTATGCACTAAAAAAGCAAACGTGTGTCAGCCGCTTGTTGTTTTCACTAAAGGCCAGGGATAGCCATCTGATTTATTCATGTGTTTACAAATGTTTTATAATTCATAACCAAATGCTCCTTTATGAAAAATGAGAGCGCTTGTTTACAGATGTTGGACCGACATTAAAGAATGAACACAATCTGGGATTTTTAAACGTAGATGTAAGACTATTTTATTTCCTATTGTTGTTTGGATTAACCAGACGTATATATAATGGCAGATGGTCAGGTATTGATGCATTTCAATGCTTTCAAATAAAGCTAGGCACACCCAACATTCACACTGACACAAAGGGAACTACAAACAGCTATTTCTTAAGCCTACAGTGGCAGGGCGATACTTGAAGTGAATATTGTGATGATCCTGTGGAGAATCATGACCTAAATATGCAGCTCCCTCAGCATAACAGAACTTAATTAATGTTGTTTAGCTGTCAGGCCTGCTATTTTACCTCTTTATTAGTTATCTGTTTACTGTCTCTCACTACCATCTCACATCATATTTGTCACATTAACCTTCCGCTACTCCCACCACTAATATCTAATTATATAAATACATTAAAATATCATACTGTTGTTGCCAATGTTTGCAGTTAAGTCTACACTATAAATGTTGTACAAATATTGCACAATAATTAAAAAAGAATCCAGACTCATAAGTATAAGACGTCCAAATGAAATGAACATCGAGTCGCTTATCATCCCATTAAGATGAGCTGTATTGTTCTGCTTCATTAGATTGTGATAGGTATTACTCACATTGCTTTTCACAGAGGAATTCAAAACAAAATGGAAGACGAAGGATAAATAAGAGAGGGGTAAAACTGTAGACTGAAAGAGAGCATGGTGTAGAAGAGGGGAAGGCACAGACTGCGGCTGATGGGGGGGGGGTCACTCCAGGTTGAACTCTTAATGGAGGGGAAATTAGGGGGCTGAGGGGTCGGCTAATTAAGAGTGACTCAGACCAGCATAATTCTACCTTAATAATTCAACCTTTTTTTTTGTCAATTATTCATTAAAAACCTGCTTGCACCCAGTCCCCTTTAGTGAGGGCAAGGCACTCACACACACAACCACACACACACACACACACACACACACACACACACACACACACACACACACACACACACACACACACACACCAGCATTTCCTTCAGTCTAATTCCTGAAGGTCACAACATAAGTAATATGATTTCTGTTTGCATATTATCAAAGAGATTCTATATCTTTTGAAAAGCAATGTTAACTTCTCAACCTTTTGTTTTCTTAATCAATAAAGCGAGTCCTTTATCTTTTGCAATAGGAAACATCAAACGGGTCTTTTATGTTTACCTTACATTTTAAAAGTAAACCTTATTCAGCTTTCCAATTCATCGTATAGTGAGGGCAAAAAGAAAATAACCGAGAAATATTCAATTGACACTTGAAGTGAAAAGTATATTTTATGGCTCTGAAATTCAGCTTTTTTCAGTCATACTTGGAAAGCAACGCCACTGGCTGAGGAAGACGTGACTCTTTACTTCCACATTTTGATTGATTTGTGCCGAACACACTTGGATTTTGCCAAAATGTTTTCGTGTTTAGTACCTATCACTGAGTGTTGTGTGATGCAGCAGCAGCTCGAAGCATTTTCTATTATAAATAAATGTATGCCCTCTGAGTGTAGTCTGGTTTGATCAGAGACTTTTTCTGGGGATGTTAAAAAACCAGTGAGAAGAGCATGACACAATTCAAAGGAAGAAATGAAGCGCTTAAACCAAACTGACTTATTCCTGTCAGTTCCAACAGTACCACGAACGCACATGATGAGAATAAATGTGTCCTTTTATAGAAAACAAGCTAACATCTGATAGATATCTCAAAACCATCGAACAGAAAACATGCACTAGAGACAGTTATTTCAAAAGTGACCCTCATCAACTGCTTCAGAATCCGTAGCTTCACCTTTTTTTGACTGCAGTGGCAAAGCAAAGCCTCCACGTCTCCACTCTCTCCTTCTCATTTCCCACAACATGTGGCCTCAGATAAGTAATGTAATCTTGGAAAAGGTTACGTCTCTAAAACAAGGCAATCATATTAAAAGCTAATGGATACATAAAATCAAGCCATCATAGGCGATGATTAATCAACTGCTGAAATGCACTGTGTTTAAATCAGTTTAGACTGAATTAATCCCCAACCAGCCACTGTTCCTGTCCTCTGGGCAATTTAGTGAGAAAATACAATTAGGCCCTATGAGTTACACCTCACTGGTTCATCTCACCTCTGTGTTACTCCACTCTTCCAAAGCGTGCCTTTATGACTCAGTTTGCACCTGCCACACACCCAGCTCAGCACTGACATGATTACAAAAATATATATATTTATCAAATAACGTGCTGGAACCTTTGAAGCAATGCATGTAGGGTAAAGTGTAGTGCGTGTCCAAATTGAATGGATTAAAAATAATATGTTTTATTTTATGGGCCTTTCATGTCCATATCTTGTCACTCAGGTTATGACAGCTGAGGGAAATAATTGAAACTATTCTTCAGAAGCATGTAAAAGACAAGAGCTCTATTTTATAATGCTCTGGGCTCTGTTCTTGCTTCTTCTTCTTCGTCTTCTTTTTTGCATATACAGCATAGTTGAGAGCTGAGGAAATTCTCAGAGTTCTTCTAATCAGAGTTGAACAAACTCTCGCTATATAAAGCCACATTTCACCCTTACTTTCTCATTACCCGCGCCATAGATCCGGGCCTTACTGCATGTGCAGAGCTCTGCCCCCGGACAGGCTTTATGTATCTTTGATCGCACCCATTTGTGACCATATGTGTGTGTGAGTGTGTGTACACTTTCAGTAAAGTTACAGGGCTGTATAAGTGCCTTGAGTTGCCCAGGGAGAAGAGGCATTCTACATAAATCCTGCACTATAAATCCTCACAGCAGCCTCAAAGTGGCTGACCATGGCAGATGCCTACATCGGTACATTCAGTGGCCGTTCCAAATGATGTGTCTGAAGTGCTGTAAACTTCCATTTGTAATAAATAGGATTTGAGCCCCACAACAGTTCATCTTTTTATCAATGGCAGTTTTTGAGCTGTCCTTGAGACCATGGTTTAAATACGTTGTATATATCAGTTAGAAATCATTTGTATGATAATTCTTAAGAAAAGTCATTTATTTCAACCTGAAAGGAAAACAAAACTACTAAAAAGACTGGAAGAATAATAAAGGGATAACTGAAGAAGGAATCGGAGAGCACAGTCAAGGCTGCACATTCCTTAAATGTGTTATTTCTTGTAATACAAAATGTATATCTACAGTAGTCTTAACCTTGATGCAGATATTCAGGAAATTACACAGCTTTTCTCTGAAAAAATGAACAGCGCAGCCACTGTGGTTTTGTCATTTAAATGTATCAACACCTTTCTAAAGATTGGACCGAACTGCACATATTCCCAGTTGTAGTAATTAATAGACAGTAATTATATAGTTAAGTGTCTTTACAATATGTTCCGAGTGATGCGGATAGTCTGCTGCTTTTATATTGTACTTTATGTGCAATAAAAAGGTCCCGATTCTACAAGGCTCAAATCTGAGCCAAAATAAAGTCTGGAAATTAATAGGAGTATAACTTAATCCCTCTTGAAGCCGAGGATGGTTTGAATGTTTTCCAGGAGATGATTTGTTAAGGAATGAATGGCAGCAAGACAGTCTGGCATTCACAGTATCACAAATGCTTAAATTCTGAAATGTAAATGAACGTCTCCACTTCAATGAATCACCTCTCCGCTCCCTCTGCATATTTCTTTGCATGTCTTCCTCGAGCGCACTCCTTTCATCGCTCTAAAAACGACACAATGTGTCATACAAGTTTTCATCTGAGGGATTTCAGAGCTGGATAGGGCAGTGCCTGAAGTACGACTGTGTGTGTGCGTGTGTTTGTGCAGGTTTGTGTATTGGTTGCTACTTCTCTGTAGATGTCTTTCTGGAAGAGTGTGTGCCTGAGTGTGTACTCATTCTGTCATTCTAGTTCATGTTCTCTCAGAAGGCCAATGAGTGAAGCGAAACCACTCAGAGAAACAAATAGTCCCACTGTTCTGAGTGTGAAGTGGTGATAAAGAGAGAGGGCCGAGTGAAAAACAAACAGAAGAGAGAGAGAGAGAGAGAGAGAGAGAGAGAGAGAGAAAGTACAGATTGTACCCAGCGTTTAAAGTGAACCTCCTCTCTCCCAACAGTCTGCCCCTTTCGCCGTTACCTCCGGCCCTCATTTGCATGCCTTTTCAGGGAAAAACATGCCAAAGTTTGACGGTGGAAATAATTTCAGTATCACTGAATATACCGCCAAAGTCTACAGCAGTTTTCTGAGGAAGGATCTTGCTTTGGAATCCATTTATCCTTAAGAAAACCCAATAACTCAGCAGCAGCATGCTTTGAAACACACGGATAATAAGCATGCAATGTTCAGTTAGGAGGTTTCTGCCTCGGCTTAGGGTTTAGCCGCGCTGCTTTTATCACTGTGGTCACTCCCTTTGTACAGGGATCTATATTCAAATATTGGGGATTTATGGGTATTGATGTTTTTAACCCCGTTCTGCTGACATGTTAGAATTTAAAATAGCATTCCTGGGTAATGGCGAAGCAGTGATGCGGAAGCAGAGTTTATGGATACTGTTTGAATGTCAAACTAAGAAAACCACAAGCGCAGCACAAGAGACTGAAACTACAGAGCGGGGGGGAGATGCCGGAGTCAAACAGTAAGAACGGGAGTCAGCGTGAAAGAAAGTAAAGACACAGAGACAGTCGAAAAGCAAGATTGAGCCGATGAAGGGAGCATTGTTGTGTCTGAGCTTCATAGGCATATCAGCCTGACTCATGCAAATCAATGTGGTTGTCAGCGTCTGAGACACGGACACAATGACCCTTTTATGCTGGCTAAAGCTCAGCACCCGTCTTGATCGCTACAGGGCAATAATTATCGAGCATATCCAGCCAATACGCCGTGTCTCTGGTAACCATTTTAATGTTGGGCTGGCACTTTCTGTAACCAGAGTCTGGTTACAGAAAGTGTCAGCCCAACATTAAAATGACAGTGGCTCGATAACACTGGGATATCACATAAAAATGTAGCTTTGCTCCATTTTTGTGGGCACTCCTCCCGCTTTCTCATTGAGAGCTATTTGAATTCTGTCAGCTCTCCGAGCTTGGCTATACAGCAGCAAATGAATTCAGTAGGTGGTGATGTGTGGCGGGTACTGCATGTAATAATCCATATTCAAATTCCATAATTGGAGTCTAATTAGAGAGGCAATAAAGTCTACTCAAAACTGTAATGCAGTCGTCTCTGAGTAAAGTAAAGTCTAACTCTGTTCTGATGAGGCTCTTGAAAATAGAAGAGAAGGTGCTTTCACCACGCTGCCATGGCATCAACAGCTCAGCTCTTAGATCAAGTTTTACTTTGAATGTCTCAGAGCTAGAGGTGAGTTCTCAGTTTTAAGAAGACTTCCAGCTTTGTTCTGTTTCATGAAGGGAGACTGCAGCCATCAAGAGCTGAGCCGATGACTGATGTAGGCTGACCCTGGGTCACAGCCATCTGTCTATCTGCCATCACTTCAGTGTTCTGGGACTATCAAAAATAAAAAGATTTATGACAGATATATTATATTTAAAGGTGTATAATCAGTCCTAAAAGCTAGGGATGATCACAGGCCATCCAGGTGTTTGTGAGGAAGTGTTTTCTTTGCCTTTTAAATGCATCATTAGCACAACGCATCACAGTTACACCATGCACACAGGTGCCATGTCCTCCTTGTGAAAAGATACATTTTCCTTCCAAAATAAATGTGAATGGAGTGACGATGGCAGGGCTCTGGCTGTGCGGACCGTACACCTCATATACCACTCAGCACTGTTTCATCCAGTCAGCAGTAAAGCGCTAACACTTTTTGTACCGTGTCCCAGTTTTGGGCCATTTGCATAAACTGCCATCTTAAATTATTCACAGCTGCTGTCTTTGCTTTTCTAACTAATTATATGTTGAGCTGTGTTTTCTTTCCACCATTTAGACAAGGAGAATTCCAACTCAAACAGCAACACACACCTCCAGGCACATGGAACATACATGCATGTGATGTGTGTGCATCTTCATCAACACTTAGACAAACAATGGTCTTTGTGGACATAATATTTTTCACATGAACATTTTTCTTGAATTGAGACAGTTCCTTAACTGCATACTAATCAATGTTATATTCTTAGTTAGAATGTAGATTGTCCCAGATTCAATCTATATATTGTGAATAAATCAACTTATTAACTTTTGGAATTGTTTTAAAATCCACAGCAATGTTGTTTCTTATAACAAATACTAAGGACTGAAACACTTAAAAAAAACATCACCGTATGGGGAAGCTTCATAATCCTGGAAGGCCTCAACTCCTGACAAACCTACACTGAGGTTGGATGAAATAAATAATATTAAGTTAAGTTTTATTTAAACTTAATATTATTTCTTTCAACTAACCTAATACAGTTATGTGACATTTGTTGACATAATACATTTAATTAAAGTCAACGATTTAGTGTTTTCAGTGTAGAGTCTGAACACCTTTGATGTATGCTTGATAAAGGTCAGGATATATATATATGTATGTATATATAAACACATATCACTATTTAGGAGTTACATTCAGAGACACCTGAAAAGACAAGATCTTAACCTCAATGTATTAGTTTGTTTATGTGTTGATAACAGCGTTAAAGCACGACTGCAGTTCTAAATGTGTGTGTCTTCTACCAACATGTAAAGCTCACCACCAGAGAACCTGCTGATTCTCTTGTGTAAATATTCTAGCCCCAGGTCTTAATTAACAATAGTGCATTTAAAGCAACTCCGCCATGGCTGTTCCCATTTGCATCTTAACACCTCACTAAATTAAAAACATGCGGCTACGCGTACGTTTGTGACTCTGAAGGCAATTTGCAGTAAGCTTAGTAAATCAACCCGGGAGTCTTGAGTGAATACAAACACAGACGCACATCGCATGCCTCTAATAGCTCACAGAAACAGAAAAGCAAACTGGTAAACACATAACATTTTTGGTCCTTAAACATGGCTTGTAAATATTTAAATATACAAATATTTACATTATGGTGGTCAATCAAAGTGGTCTACTGCTACTGTACTGTATATGCCAATTTAGCCTTCTCTCTAAAATCTCAGTTTTACTCCCTAGTCACTTATTTTTAAATTCAACCAATCTGAGTGCAATAGTTGAACTAGACATAACTTTAGATTTCCTTAATTACTATTAGGTCCTCCTCTTCCCTCAGAGCAAATACTGATTTATACTTCCATTAAAAATCATTAGTTATATCGTCCTTTCTTCCCTCCTTCCTTCCTATTTTCTTTCCTGTCCATGTCCCTTGAGCCTGTGTGTAATTGAGTATGTGTGCATGCGTTATAGATTTTTTATATTATATTCTGTATTATGCATATAGTGATGTGTCAGCGACAAATGTAATCCTGAAGGGCATTCTTCGTCATCTCCTGGAAGGCACAGATAAGTGCTGCCAAGAAGATAATCACACTGTTGTTTCAAAGGCCACACACACACACGCACACGCACACACACACACACACACACACACACACACACACACACACACACACACACACACAGATAATGCAAACACTTAATCACACAAGCTACATGTATGGTAGCGTGCATGCCTGTTGGAAGGTTTGTATATTTTTCCACACCACCAGAAAGCCCTAATCTAATCTGGGGTGAGCTCCTCTAATAAATAACTGTAAATGTGAGATTCACATCCGGAGTTAGCAGCTTTTAATATCTCTACATTTACTGCAAATATCCATTTTCTCCCCTGCTTTCTCTTCACATCATACACTGATGCAAGCAGATATCTGTGAGACGCTTTTCTGGTCTTTCCTCACAGAACTCTCATTTCTGACTCTTACAATTCTGCGAAGATACCAAGGATTCCATCTTGTTATTTTGAGACTAGACAACATGAAAGTCAGTTAACAATTGTAGAAAATACAACTTGTATTTACAGTGTTATTTTAAGTTTCTATACGCTTATTACGAAATGGAGCCCCCTCATTTCACCTCTTTTCCTCTACCTCACTCTAGTCATGATACCTAGGGGGCAGTTTGGCTGTTTTAGCTATTTCCACATTAACATATTCGATTGCCCGCTTACCTGCTTTGTTATGCAGGAGCCAAGCACTGGTATTAAATATTAAACTTAAATGCCAAGGAGAGAAGATATGTCGCCTTTTTAACTGTATATACGCACGTAATTTGTTTTAAAAATGTCCCTTCTATTTTTATTAAAAGGCACTTTGAATCTCTCTATATATATAACAGCAGAATAGGGGGCAGTTACAAGATGTGAGTGAAAGCAGAGCGTTGCATCACCTCCATAAATCATACTGTTTACTATTGAATGGCATATCTCATTCATCAGTCTGAACCCATCAGTTGATATAAAATATGTCTGGGCCTGATGATGGAGCTGCTGATGTCTGAGGCAACGATAACCTTGTGTGACGGAGTATGAGTGAGTGTGTAATGTGTTTGGACAGGCCTGTGGGCCCTGATGGTTACAGTCCATGGCAGGTAGGCTGTTCCTTTCCAAATTGCATCTTGGCTTGGTACACAATGTACATTTCTTCAAAAGATAATACAACTGACACTGATATGATACCAAACAAAATAACACCTATTTCTTCGAGGCATTTTCTAAACTTGTGCACAATTTATTGATTTTACTTGCTGGCAGTTGTTTTGTTGTCTTTCCAACGATGCTTTGCAAAGGGATGTGGCCTTGAGGTTTGACCAGCAGAATCTTCCATTACAGAAGGACTCTGGGCACTACTGTGTAGTGGCAATGTCTTGTGTTACCTTATATGCTAAAACCAAATGCTTCTGAAAGCATTGTCTAACACTACTGTACCATTTCTTCATCTTTGCTGTTTCCTCTGCATACTCTAATGACGTTTATTATTCTCAAGCGCTTCAAGGCCACAGGGCTGATTTGGCAGACTATGTTGAAACTACTCCTTTTAACCCTAAGTTTGAACTTCCATATTTTAATGACTGTTGTACTTTCTATGGCTCAAGGACACAGGTGTCCAAATAGCGATATGAGACCGTGTGAAAGTGGATTTCTGAGGCGTTCCGCCATGCTACACAAAACTTTGTCTGCCTGCCCTATCTTGTATATAAGCTTTGCTATTTTGTGACTATTGCGCACACTCCTGCAGACTACTCTGTACTCTGTGAGACATGTACCTTTGAAGCTTCAAATAAATAACCAGAAGACAACGCTGCCTGCTTTCACCAGTTTATCATCGATTACTCTCATTGTGCATCTTTACAGTATTGACGAGTTTAAAATATCCACAACAACTGTCACATGGTTACACAAAGATCTTTTTACTCCACCATGTGTTGCCAACTCCTACAGCCCCTCTGTTGTCCTTGTGTCACAGCTTTGGTGAGAAATATGCTGTTTATGTGGAAGGCTCAAGACATCTGCTGTGACTGCCAGACTAGCAGACTGAAAAGGAGTGTAGCACGCGATGACAAACCATCATGCCTTCTGAACAGTCACATGATCATAATACTTAATAGTCTCACTCAATTAGTCTCACAGAAGATTGCAACCCACAGTTCTAGGACTATCTTCGGTATACTCAGTTGTGACTGACAGCTTTGCAGGACAGCTGATGTTGCGACTTGTCATTGTTTGCTTTTGAGTGTTAGCCGGAGCAAAGCCCTTGAGACTGCCGGTTATCCCTCTTGGACACACACACACACACACACACACACACACACACACACACACACACACACACACACACTACGGGCTTTGGGTCAAGAGAATTAGCGGATTAAAGGGAAGAAGGAGAAAAGGCAGGTTGAAAAAAGGTCAAGCATTCAAAGGAAATCAAGCATTGATGAGAGACAAATGAGACTGATGCAGACGAGGGGGTTTCATTAAATAGTAGTGAACACTGGACGCAACTTAAAATAGCATTTTCGATATTATTAAATGAAACACAAGTTCAAAGAATCTACCTATTCCTGCAAGGGCGCAGATAGGTTGTTAAGTCAAACTCAGACAATCCTGCTGGGGGTTTGGTCCAATCAGACTGCATGTGCCACCCACAGTAGTTGCATTTGAAACCTAATTGACAGGAAATTCTCATTGTTTTTAATGTTAAAAACACATTAAAAACCCACATTTTAATGAATTATTTGTCTCCTTTTAAGAGAAGTCGGTTACTAATGAAGACTTATCATGGGCGTGTGAGTGTGCAAAAACTATAAAAGTATGCAACAACCGTCTCCTTCCTCTTTTGTCTTGTGATTGGCTCTTTGAGGCTGTGAAGATGAGTGATGAAACGATAAGGTCGGCCCCTGAGTTATCTGCTTTCAAAGAAGAAGGTGCTTCTGAAGATGCGAAGATACAGCAGCCGTCCAAAGAGAGAGCGGAGATATGTGTGAGGAGATAACGGGCGTACAGAGGAGCTCCATCCCTTACCATGAGTCAGAAGGGCGAGAGATGAGAGCTTGTGTCTTTGTTATAAGATCTATCTGAACAATAGCATCTGTGAAGACTGACACACCTGTCCAGTGTCGACTTGGCTCTTCTTGATCTTTCACTTCCAAGAGTTTCTGTAGTGTTCTTCGCTGTCTATGCAAGAAAAGATATGGGAGCCCTGCAACATTTTATCTGACTGCTTCGACAACCAGTAGTGTCATCTCACAGGAACTATGTTGTGTTTTAAAAATATGTTTCAAGTCAACAGGAGAGCCTGTATTATTGGATCGGTATGCCAAAGCCAAATCTTTTATGTATTTGTGTTTCCCTTTTCCACAACACTTTAACCTCTCTCCCCATTTCTACATTATTTAGTGCGCCTCAGAAAACAGTCTAACTTCGCTCTCCACTCTGAAATGACAGCTATAAAAGCAATGTCCTTTGCCTCGGGCTGAGTTTAATGCTACATACCATACGAGGCAATAGTGAATGGCTGAGTTGTGCCATCTACGGCGGAAACACCTTCACTGGGATGCAATTCGAGAAAACGTGCTTTTTGTTATTCCATTCCCATTTCCATTAAAACTGACATTTCATCTAAACTGAACCCTCCAGGGGAAACTTAGAGCTGGGGAAGAGATGAAGCAATAAAGATCTATGTGTGTGTGTGTGTGTGTGTGGTTGTGTGTGTGTTTTGGTGTGTGTGTGTGTGTGTGTGTGTGTGTGTGTGATGTGTGTGTGTTGTGTGTGTGTGTGTGTGTGCGTGTGTGTGTGTGTGTGTGCCATGTGGTTGTGTGTGGTGTGTGTGTGCGTGCGTGCGTGCGTGCGGTGCGTGGTGCGTGCTTGTGGTGCGTGTGTGGTGTGGGTGTGTGTGTGGTGTTGTGGTGTGTGTGTGTTGTGGTGTTGTGTGTGTGTGTGTGTGTGTGTGTGTTCCTTGTGTGTCATGTAGATTGTGGGTCTGTGTTCTGCATGCGATGTCCGTGTTGTATTTTCGTCTGAATCTGGGCTAGATGGGAGAAAATGATGACCTTATGTGTAGACAAATGTTGGATGCCGAGTTTCGCTTGATATCATGTTTAACAAGGCATCATGGCTAGAGTTAGCCGCATTGTAAGAGTCTGCGTGTGTGCCCTCGGCCTCCACATCCATCCTGTTTTTTCCCCTGGTCAGAGAACTGTGCATTTTTGTAGCCTCAGTGAGAAATCAATGCCACTATGTTTTGAGTTTCCACTCTGCTCTTGGCTATAATGTAGTAATTTGCAAAGATAAACGACATTAACCCATGCTCCCCACAGAGCCTTTCCGCTCTTAACCCTTGCTGGTGGCTCTTCTCTTGATAGAATAATCTCTCTCGTCTCTCGCGCGAACCTTGTGAGCTTTTTATGCTTTTTCCAGTGAGATAGAGGACGACGGGATCTGACCTATGGACTAGTTTGGTTGGGACACCTCTTTTTTCTACAATTGGAGATGAGTGACAGGGGCGCGCCTCGCTCTCCCCAACTGGCATACTCAAATATGCACATACAACAAACACACAACAGCAGAATCGTCGCGAACGTTGGGGATGAGCTCAGTGGCATGTAACACACGCGACAGCATACTTCTGTGTGCTTCAAGCAAGCAGATCAATCTGTTGTTATCCTCGAACCCCTGGAGTTGGCTTGGGGGGCGCCCGTGTAGACCGCCACGACCGATGCGCTCGTGCCTCTGTGTTAGCCAGGAGGATGGGTCAGCAGAGGTAATTTAATCGAATAATGGAAGGATTTAAGATACCGCTTTATGGCAAGGTGCCAGCTCTGACTTCCAATGTTTTACAGCACGCTCAACAGTAATTAATCATTGAGAAGTATAATCAACAGTTGTGCATATAAATAGTTGTTTAATGTTAAATTCGAGTGTCCTTGTTGCCACCTGGTATGTATATTAGTATGTTTCACACTGAAATAATAAGATTTACGTTGATTAATAAAAACATTGAAAATGTGCATGACCGTGCCGGTCAGTGGATCTTGGCTATTATGAAAACAGACTTTCAAATTCGGTGGCTACAGTAGAGAAGAATGATCCTGNGACTGACAGCTTTGCAGGACAGCTGATGTTGCGACTTGTCATTGTTTGCTTTTGAGTGTTAGCCGGAGCAAAGCCCTTGAGACTGCCGGTTATCCCTCTTGGACACACACACACACACACACACACACACACACACACACACACACACACACACACACACACACACACACACACACACACACACACACACACACACACAGAGAGAGAGAGAGAAAGAGGGGCTTTCACTTTGGAACATGACAGTAGAGACATCACAGTCTAGGGCAGTGGTTCCCAACCTGGGGAGGGGGGGGGCACCAAAGATCGCAGGGGGGGCGCCAGGCCTCAGATGATTTGAGGCCAAATATCATATTTATACTTTTGAGACTTTTCAACTTTAATTACCAATGTTGCGCCCCCCCCCTGTGTGTGTATGGGGGGGCGCAACTTCCAACAGGAGTCATTTGGGGGGTCTCCTGGGAAAAAAGGTTGGGAACCACTGGTCTAGGGTACATTTTAAAGTATTAACCCACTTTGTTTCCCACAATGGCCAAGCATTACATATTCGTTTTTTTAAAATTTATTAACAAACTAAGTAAATATAATTAACATATGTACTAAAAGAAGATGATCTACAGAAGCGCCTAGATTGCAAATATCAACACTATCAAAATAAACACAATTATTGGTGTATTTTTGAATCATTCCATTGCACACTTCCAACAAAAAAAGAAGATGATGTGCTCCCTTCGAACACTTAGTAATATGAATGGCCTCCCACATACGTAGATAATCTGATTGTTACTGCGGGCTCGGCTTTCAAAAGCTTCATATTTTACATGAAATGTTTCCCCAACATCTTGGCGCGTTCTTTGTTTTTCTTCTTTTTGAGCATTTCAAAGTCCAGTTAACTTTCCTTTGAGAATTCTCTGATCTCTATCAACATTTCATCAATGCCCACATGCCTCTCATATTTTCAACAGGTTGATTGTTTTTTCCAGTTGAATTTTCGAGCAGAGCTGTTTGTTTTGCAGAATTGCTTTGCCTCAGTTTTGACAATGTTCTTTTTACCCCACCACTTTTTTAAGTTTCCCTCAGTTGAGTCATTGTGTTTTCCATTCCTTCACATAAGTAGCACTTCATTAATGGCTAATATGTTTTTTGGAACGTGGCGTATCACAATCCCCAGCAAACAAGCGGTCACCTTTCAATGTATTATGCAAAATGGAAGCAGGTCAAATGCATTTTTTGAGCCTTATAATGTAACGAGTATTCATTCAAGGATTGATAAAAGCTGACCTTTAGCAGAAACATGGCTTAAATGGCTGAATCTCAACAGTGATTTCCACAGTGAGCACACAGTGTTCCGTTGCAAAAATAGAGAGAATGTAAAAGAGAACAAATTGAAAATAAAACGTAAATTGTTAATACCCCTTGTCCCCGAGCTAATGACCATGCTGAATGTGGTTACTCCGGGGAGTCTTTCTAACCTTTACTCCTCCCTAAGTAATAGCTCCAACACCAGCTACTTCCAAGTCCGTAATCTAAATGTAATTGGAGGGGGAGCACCACTTCCTTAGCAGGGAATAGTCTCCATAGCTAGTATCTTCAAATTAAACCCTCTGCATATCTGATCAGTATTGCTTTGAATGCAGCTTGGGCTCAGGGAGCTGTAAAAGTATGCGTGGGATCTGTTTGGCATTTTACTTTCACCTGAACTAATATTCATCTTGGTGTGGAGGATTACATTTGCAACTGATTAAATTGCATCAGTCCAAGAGCCGGCAAACTGAGATTTATCTTTTTCTCCCAATAATGGAGATTTGTGCAACAATTTCCCTCATAGTATAAACTTCCTGCCAACATTGTTTTGTGTTTGTTTAGTCCTAGGATTTAATCTTAATGAAAAAGTGTATGATTGTTTCCGATACAAACTATCAGAGAATATGATAGAATGCATTTAATAACCTTCAACCTGTTTTCAAAGACTCACTTAAGTTCAATTTAATTAAAATAACGGAAATAAGAAGTTCAAAATAGCTGATATAACTGCCTTCTTGTTGGTAAAAGAAAAGTGTATGGTGCAAAACAACAACCTGTGCACCCCAGCATTTACCATGAAATAAAGATGAGTGTGGTGCAGACTCATCGAGGCCGGAAAAGGGGATGAAGATGTGAACTCTGGCAGACTCAAACAGCGGATGAGAGGCCATTTAAGGCGTTTTGCTTTTTATCAGAAAACAGCCTGACGTTTTTTGCATCTTAAATAAAGATTCTGCAAAACCGTTGTCATAGCACCACGACTACAAACAAGTGAGAGCGTGTGACTCTCTTAAAGCAGGTGCTCAGATCCCCCTGCAGTGGGGAGGTTTGTAGGAGATGTAGATAAAAGCAAGGGGAGCGCGATGGGTGAATACCAAATAGTTAGTAAAAGCAAACTCAGGCTGGGTACGGCTCTGTTACTAAAATACCTTCTAGATCATAACAGTGTGGATGCTTTCTGCAATTTCATGAGAAACACCTCTGTTGTTTGCTGTGATTCACACACACATGCAAAGACACACCTAGTGTATGTAGGACGCCACACATGTGGATACTTTTGACAATGTCATCATAACAGGGGATATAGAGGGAATGGGATCGTCAGTAGTATGCAGCTATTAATTGCTGCTTACAAGCTGTCGGTGTGTATTTTCAGAAACTACATCCATCCCTTATTGCTACTAACACATAGATACGGGGCCTGTCAAAACAAGCCACAACAAAGCCTTGAAATCTGCCTGACTCAGCCGATGAAGTACCTAACAACCTAAGCTACGATTTCCCTCAACAAGTTCTCTCCCCAGTCCAAAATCAATGGCTGTCATGACTTTACACTGTAGTTAGCATTGACATTTCTTGGCACTTAGTTCCCCATTTCCCTTAGGGAGCTTAATGACATAGGAGACAGAAAAAAGCAAAGACAGAAGAGAGGGGCAGCAAAGGAGGCTGGGAGATAAGGCCTAGGATTTTAAATGAGTACAAAATACTTTGAATCTTACCTGGTTTCCAGAAAGTCAACAAGATGGAGGAGGACATGTAAAAGAAAATAGTTTGTGTTAGGAATACATCACAGATTACAATTTTAAAAAAACACATTCAAGTATGCATTCACTTGAAATTCATTATAAATACGGGTATGCTTTGGCATGTCTCTACTGGCAGCTGCAAGTTGGCAGCATCAATACTGCAAGAGTTTACGTCCTGTGCTTTCACTTTTCTTGTTCTCACTCTCACTAACTTTCTTCCTTTCTCTTTTAAACACAGATATGCACACACACAAAGATATGTAAGTGGGACTGGTCTCACACCTCTCAAATGTTCACTCCACAGAGGCTTTCCTCCAACAACATATCTCCACATCCATTTGCACAAAAAGCCATGCACCAAAACAGCATTAAGTACTGCTGTGAATAATTTATAATCTGTGATTGTAAAACTCTAGCATAGTGTGTGTATTGTTACTTTCTATCATGACAGATTTTTGGGTTGCCCCATTAGCTGACAGACTGTGATTTACATTGTGCAGCCAAGCAGCACTATTCTCAAGCCTGGACAGAGGGCTAATGGAGGCACACACGCAGCTTTTATTAGCTGTGAAATCCAATGGCATCAAATATTAAACACTTCATTATGGAGCACTGCTTGTCTTGTTCCACCGAACAGCCACTTAAACCCACAACAGCCAGGAGAAAATAAAGAGAAGGGGGAATATGCGATGACAGCAGTAATTACTGGAAATCTATTTGATAAGATAGGTTTGTCACGCGGAATTGAAATGTGTGTGTTTGCGTTGCACGTGTGTCCATGTGCACGTGCCAATTTGTCTGCTTGTGCTCATCAGCGTGTCAGCTTGCAACAAGCATAACGTCGTTTGTTAATAATTAATCCTTATATATACGAAAACAACAATAGTTTTCTCAGTGGACAGAGTGTGTTTAATAAAATGAAACGGCCCCATTACATCTGACATCATAGCCTGTTAAAGCCGGACTTAAAGCTTATGCCAAGCACAGTGGGCAGTGTTAGGGAGGGGTGACGATACGGTGAAAGGCCCAAAACAAAAAGGAGAGACTGGAAAAGGCAGACGAAGTTATATTTGAGAGAAAAGAATGGAAAGACAGCAAGAGAATGAGACGTGGAATTGGAGGAGAAGCAGACAGACAGTTGGCAGAGTGACAGCATTACCGCTGACCCTCTGAATGATTTATCTCTGGACATGCTTCTGTCTATCAGAGGACATTAACATCAGAGGACACAGTGAGTGTGGGCAGAGTGGAGCCTTGGCTCATCCTTCTTTACTTAAAAGTTGACACCCAGGATGCTCTTAAAGCCCCGCTGTCCTATAATATGAAGACATTCCTCCAAAGAAATTGAAGCGATTTAAAAAGGTTTCTTCATTTTTATTTCAGTCTTGAAATCAAACACCGATGCTGAGAAGAACTTAAAACATTGTAATTTGGCTTCCTTGACCATTGTATCCCAGATCCTGTGGAGCCAGATTTGATTCACTCTGAGCCCAGACTGTGATTTATATTCATAGAGGTATTTTTCAAGCAGCTCTTATTTTGTTCTACAGCAGGGGTTAAAGCCCTGTTTTGAAAAAAGCCTGCAAAGAAGTACAAAGAGTTTCAACTTTGCCCACACTGAAATGGAACTAGCAATTACCGTGGTTGTTTTATTCATTAATGTACTTTATTCTATTGACAATTATTTTACTTCAGTAAGCGCTTTGGCCTTTAGGCCCAGCAAACTGCAGCAAGCTGTGCCAAGATTGAGATCGCAACCCTAACAGCTTTGGAGCACAGCTCTAAAGCCCACTTTTCTGTAAATGTACAAAAGAAGAAAAGCACTGAGTGATAGTCGTGCTGACATCTGTTTATGCCGGTCTCAGCTTTGAAAGAGGGACGCACTAATGGTTATGCTCATACATTTTCATCAACCAAATTCAGTGCTAACGGACCATTAAAACAGTAATAGGATAACAGCAATTAAGCCCAGGGCCGTGGGAGAGACAGAACCACTAGAGATAAAAAGTGATGAGAGGAGAAGTACGGACGGGGGGCAAAGGAGAGACAAATAAATAGAGATGGAAAAAACCTCAGAGTAATAATAACCAAGTGAAATGCATAATGTGGTGCTCTTAGAAGGCTCAGATCCAACCCATCCCTGCAGTGAAGGTGGGAGACTCCGGGGCGATGGGAATGAAAGACGGGGATAAGCAGAAGGAGGAAGTGTTTAGGATTCAATTAGCCTTGCCTCTCCTCGTTAGAGAGGGCCATGGCTGACAGCTGGGGGTGAGGCAGGGGAGGCACATACATCCTCTCTCTGCCGTGGCAGGTGACGTCTCAGCCACTTGCAGCAGTATCAGGTGAGAGAATGTAGACAATATCTACCGAGGCTTGTTTACAACTATCAGCATCGGCAATTGAATGACTCTCTGTCGAAATGAGTGTACCTCTCTGCCTTTGAACGCAAGTGCTGACAGAACAACAAGTCACTTAGAAATTATCTCAGTGAAAAGCGTGACAACCTATTATCTCTCCAGTCATGGCCTTGAATCATACGCTCAACTCTAAAATATAAGGACTCCAAGTTGTTTTTCCGGCTGAATCAAAATGTTTGCATTCCTGCTTAGGGAGGTGAAACTTTGATCACTTGAGCTTGGCTATCGTGTGAGGAATACGACCTTGAAGCCACACATAGATGAAGAGATGCTGTCAGAATGTAAACAGCTTGCAGTTAATGGTAACATGACCTATGGACAATGAGACCTGACCTATGGAGGAAGTGGATTATGATGCTAAACCTCAATGAATAATTCTGACACAGCCAATAATGAAGTAATAAACAGTACCCATCCCCTGCCCTCAAATCAGCTAGGAGCAGGGCAGAGATGGGAACCATTGATTTTCTCCATGGCCCTGGATGTCCTGTGGATCTCCTCTGCAGACTGCCAACTATGTGCATCAATACAGACGTGCCTGGCTTAGCCAATGGCACCCTTCGAACGGCAGAGCGGGGAGCCTGTTTGTGTCCAGGGGTCATGTTAGAAGATGTTACTTGCACCGATTAGGAGTCGATGAAAAACTCATGTGTCTTCTGGATGATAAGGACAAGTGTGAGAGCATGTGTATTTGAACAAAAAGTGAAAAAGGCCGACAGAGATAACATGTTCAAGAACCGATGTGAGACTTGTTACTCTTGCGGAGAAGTAAACAAAACCAAAACAACATGGTCCACAGCGGAGATGTTAACAGCAAGGAAGTGTTGGAATGTAATAAAGTATATTCACTGAAGTACTTTCCTCAAGCACAACGCGTTTCATTTATTCGACAGCTTTAGTTATTTATTTCTTTACTGCTTCAGAATATGTGTTATTACATAATATACTGTATATCAATTGATATGAAACAAATATTGACATACAATTATATGTAGATAGATCCAGCAGCAGTACAGAAAGTCAATCAAATTTTCTCCACCTTTACCAGCTGTGAGAGACATATTAATACATCAATAATCATTCCAGTTATTTAAAATGCGCGATTATGAAATGGGCCATTACGCACAACCAATACTTTTGGTACAATGTGATTCCAATATGTCTGTTCTTTAACTTAGGTAAGATTTGTATTGCAGACTGTGGCAGCGGGGTGTGGTTTGGGCGCTGGCTGCTGGAGTGAAGGGAGTGGCTCGGCCGGAGGCCAGACAGCTGATCGGAATCAGGTAATCAGTGCGGGAAGAAAAGCATGTCGTAACCTGGTTCTGTTCTGCTATGCAGTAGGCGGGATCCTGGAAGGTCGCCAAAGGACCTGTGAAGTTTCCCACCCGGGCAACGTTTGAGACCTGCGCATATTGTTGTTTGGAGATAATACACGCCTGTGTTCCACCAACCTGCTCTTTCCGTCCCTGTTTGTATCCTGTGTGAGCGGAGAGGCTCACAGTGGCGCCTGAACAGTGACCTGATGTCGGAAGGAGAAACCCCGCTGGGTCAGGCCCTCCAACGTCTCGCTCACATGCAGGAGACCACCACAGCATTACAGCGACAGCAGAGCGAGGCTCTGCTCGGGATCGCCTCGAGCCAGCGCGAGGACCGGGCTCTCCTACGGGAGCTGCTGCAGCGTCCGGCCGCTCGGGAGGCCGATCCCGCTACCAACCCGGCCCGACCGCCTTCAATTGCCCTCCAGAAATTGACGGCAGAGGATGATCCGGAGGCATACCTGGACATATTTGAGGGCACAGCGGCGGCGTGGTACTAGCAAAAGGGGAGCCTACGAGCAGGTCGGCGGGAGGGCTGAGAGGTATGTTGTGTCGTGTGTTGCAGCTGTAAAGGGACGGCAGGCACTTGGTGGGGGTCATCGGGGGGCGATCGAATCGTTTGTGGGCCCGGTTCAAGCAAAGGGCTTTTAGTCGTCCCACGCATTCCGCTCACGATTGAGTCCGGGACCTGAGATAGAAAAAACGAATTATCTTTTAAAGGTCGCCAGTGGAGGCCCATCACGCAACTTTATAGGGTACCGTGTGGGGGGTGTGGCAGTGGGAAGTGGGTGCTACGAAGGTTATTACGGTCCGGCTTGGTCCGACGACTACCTAGTGAGGCCAGACTGAATGTGCCGCACAGTATTCTCGCGGACAACACATGGGGGGACATATGTATGGCCATATGCGCCCATGCAGGGGAAGGTGTAGCCGCCCGACCGGGTTTCGGACCCGCCGAGGACCCGTTGGGCGTGTCGAAGGGCTGGGGGAGGCGGTACTCTTCTGTGGAGGGCAGCCGTTGTCACCGGGGCCCGGACGGGCATGGCGGTCGTTAGGACGAGACCTGCAGGACTCGCTCGGGGGGGCACCATCGGCGCGTGCTGGTCTTCGGCATCCGCGTCTTTGGGACCCCTCTCTATTTTTTCTCCTCGATTCCATCATACATGGCGCCCCCTTTCGACAGCCCCGACGCCCCAACCCGCGGCAACACTACCACCCCGTCCTTCCCCGGTCGACGAGGTCCTTTGGCAGCAGGAGACCCCGACCCGCTGCCCAGACGGGCGACGTCTGCCGCGACCACCAGCCCCCGCGAGGAGGAAGTACCCGAGGCGGCCCGCTTCGCTCTCCAACCAGGAGAGGCGTTCCTGTTGCCGACCGAAGGCGTCCAACCCGCCCCGCTACCGTGACCGTGGGTTAAGCCGGCAGCTTTCTAAGCCGCTCCGCGCTAATTGACGAGGGTCGCGGTGGACGGGGCTGCTGAAGGAGTCGCAAACCCTCGCGTGGGGGCCGACCTCGGCTCGCCGAAAGCCGACGTAGGCCTCGGGCGACGCGGCTCCTCTTCCCGGCCTAGTGGAGGAGCTTCCACCTTCCCGGGGCCTTGGCCGCCGCTACAGGGAGACCGGGCACGACGGTTCGGCAGGTCCTACCGGAAGATCTGACGCCATGTGTAGCGGCTCTCCGACGACCGTCCGACACCGCGGCCGATCGACGCGTGCAGGGGTCTGATGGCCGTCTCCGTTATGGCGCGACTGGTGGGTGAGGAGGAGG
>NW_011357368.1:4259341-4291654 GCF_000735185.1 Notothenia coriiceps
AGTTAATAAACGCCTGTGTTCCACCAACCTGCTCTTTCCGTCCCTGTTTGAACCCTGTGTGAGCGGAGAGGCTCACACAGACTTAAACTGTAGTATTGCTACGTTAAAATATCCCAGTAATTCATCCACCAAAATTATATTATTCATCTCTCTATTTAAACACTGTATATGAAATGTACCTGATGGTTCACAGATTGAACTTTATACTTTCAAGGGAATCAAAAAAAGTATTCATTATGTTTCCATGTGTGGTGACTGATGATTATGTTCACAATGTGTATAGAATGGCTTCTCAGTCGACACACACACACACACACACACACACACAGCTCTAGGGGCACCAGCTGTGCCAATAAGAGAGTGGACATCTTCCTTTAGATCTTCTAATAAAGCCCAACCAGGTAGGAGCGTGCCGTCTAATCAACCCTGTCACGACACACATCACCACCCCTGTTTATGTTTTCAATTAGGCCTCTCACTCGCCTGATGCTGTGTGTGTGTTTGTGTGTGTCTGAATCAATCACTCGTACAGGTTGCTGTGCACGACACGCAGCGGGTAATCATGGGACTGTCAGTGACATGCCATCTCTGATGGGCAACCACCATTAATATTTATGATGCTCTGAATCAGCCACACACTGAGCACTGTGACAGCAATCACCCCAGTTTTTTTATATCCTCATCCAGATCAATTGCGATTAGCATTTGAAGCGCATAGTGGAGCCACGCAGTCTGCTGAACTTTGCCTTGTTCTCAGAGATAAAAAGAGACAGACAGAAGGAAACGCAGCTGACACCAAGTCAAACCAAAAATGAAATGTTTGCCATCAAACAACCAAAGTGGAGGGACAGTGATGTCTTGTTCTTGAAAAAAAAGGTATCAGGGCTGGGATTTTGAATATGAATAAAGAACTCCAGCAAAGACTAAAAAGTGATTCCGCCAGTGATTCAGTCACATGTGGAGTCACCTGGCAGCAGGAGACGCAGATGTAAAACCCTGGCTTAAGTACCTGGGTAGGAATTAGCATGTCTCTATTGTTGATATGGGAAGTGACATTTTAGAGGTAGAGCTGTGAGCTCGGTGTCTTCTCTATCACCGCAGTGGTGCCATCTTATAAACCTTTGTCTGGACTGGGCTCCTTTTGTCTTCTCCAAAAGACAAACCAATCTGCTTATCTCGAAATCCAGATTGAGCGAAGGCGTTTGTTTCTGCGGATCGAAATAATACGCAGGAGAGGAAAGTAACCTTCTGAACAACTGAATCAGTGGGAGGAGGCGGATTGTGTGTCAATGTGTGTTTCTCTCTGGATATGTGTTATCGAGTGTGTTTATGTGTAAGAGAAATCCTCTGCTGGCCTTAAGGCGCCCTCACAGATGTGTATTTGTAGTGACAGCAATGTGTGTTCTCTCTGTGCTCCTATTTATCACAGGGAGCTGATTGTATGGCTGCAGCCAGATCCCACAGAGAGGACACAATCACCGCCACGACAGATCTGCATGAGTAAACAATACAGCTCTATGAATTCACAGACATCATCTATCAGCTTGGATCAGTAGTCCTCACTGGGAAAAATAAATGTGAGCAATGAGGGGCCGCAGACAATGCACTGAGAATGGGATGCTAATTTGGGACTTATGTTTTATTTATAAGAGATACACTGAAAGGTTTGAGGTCAATCTTAAAAGATCATAGACGTTCCCTGAGCTCCAAGTGCGGAAAAGTCATGTGATAAGCAAACCACTGATAGACACTCACTGGCTTTTTGGGAGAAAGGGAACGGAGAAGAACCGCCAGGATGGAGTGGGTAGGAGCGACTCCTTTGGGGAACAAAATGCTCTTTGCGGCTTTAGTGAAAATAATGACTCACCAAATGGAGCACTTTAAGGAAATTCACACTCAACTCTCCTGGCTCTCTTCCTTTTCCATTCTCTCTCTACTCTCGCTTCACTGTTACATTGTCTTTCTGCCTGAGGGATATCACAAAGTTCCCCTAAAAAGCACAGAGGCACTCTCCTCCCTTCTACTCTCACGCACGCGCGCGCGTACGCGTACACACACACACACACACACACACACACACACACACACACACACACACACACACACACACACACACACACACACACACACACACACACACACACACACACACACACACACACACACACACACACACACACACACACACACACACACACACACACACACACACACACACACACACACACACACACACACACACACACACACACACACACACACAGGTTGGTGCTATACACCTGCAGATCCCCTGTGTGAATTCTGACCTTTTCTCATAAGTCATGTTTCCCATAAATATCTTCCTTTGTGTGCTTGCTTTTCTATGTGTCTAGATGTGTGTGTGTGTGTGTGTGTGTGTGTGTGTGTGTGTGTGTGTGTGTGTGTGTGTGTGTGTGTGTGTGTGTATTTATTGTGTGTGTCTGTGTCTATCGCTGTGTTTCACTGCATAGTTGACCTTTCCATCCCTGCTTTGTCCCAGATTAGAACTGACACCGCCCTCTGCTACAGACCAAACTGATACACATACTGACAACAACACACACCGAGACAAACAGCAACACACACCGAGACAAACACAAACACACACGTACAGTAAAAAACACATGCAGGTAGAGAGATTTGGGCACGCACTGTCGAAAGGTGAAAACGTTTCAACTCCAGGTGTTAAAAGCCTCTTTGGAAGTAAAACTGCCTTTTGACATTTTTAAACACGTCCTTAAGGGCAGTGAGATTGGATAATTTTCTCAACCCACAGAAATATTCAATTGTTCAACTTTATCGAACAAAACTAGAGCTAGCCACGCTAGAAGATCTGTGTTACTTAGCCAATAGCCAATGTCAGAATGCTAACATGCTCATAAAGACAACATATTGATTAGCTGTTAATATTCAACACGTGTATCACCTTACTTCAGCATGTTAGCATGTTACTGTTTGCTAAATAGACACATGAAGCTGAAGTGAGGCATTTGGTCAGAAACCAAAGTACTTGCTAGCACCTCACGAGGGAGCTAAATCAGAAATTAAAAGAAATGTCTGCTAGAGATTAAACGGCAATCCATCCAAAATGAATAGCTGCTACAATTCTGGGCAAAAGTGGTGGGCTGACACAAATGTAATGATTTGTGGTTTTCACTGGGAAACCACAATGTGTACAATCTACTGAGGCAGAAAGTCAAGGTTATGAGGCGGAGGAATAAAAGTGACACTGCCAATACTAGACAATACAATGATACAAACTGCTAAAGATCCAAAACTTACTGCAGAGTTTCTCTGAATCAACTGGATTTTCTCAGCCATGAGTAAGAGGATCTATGAGGTGTTGGTGGTGGACGTGGCTCTCTCTCAGTGGGAGAGGGACCAGAGAATAAAGCTCAGACAGAGCTGAGCAACACCCCCTTTCACTGATCGCTGAGCAGCCTCTCCAGCACTGCTGTAGGGGGATAGGCTCCCTTACCTGACCCCAATGTGTGTTTCTGTCTATGTGAATGTACATTTCCATCTACCTGGATCTACCTGTGGCGTGTGAGATAATGTTTCTAGATTTCCATCAGTGTGAGTAATACAAATTAGTGTATGTCAGAGGGGTGAATTCAACAAGCTGAGGGCATGGTTTCTTTCCGTGGCAACAGTTACCGGTTGAGTAGCTGGTGGTATATGGGTTTTCAGCCTCGTCATTTAACCCGAGCACTGACCCTCATCGCTCATTGCTCCGGTGACAGGAGGGAGGACAAAGAAGTCAAAACCTCTGGATTGCACAAGGTTCAGGGCACAGCCTGGCCTGCGTGTGTGTATGTTGTTTGTGTGCAAAAAAACACGGACGGACAGAGAATAATTATGAAGAGGCAATTCTAGGAGAGTTCTTGGTTGCATAAACACACCTGTGTCCCTGTCATCTCGGACACATGAGCTGGCCAATTCACTACCGACCTTCTTGGCACGGTTTGTTTAAGCTCTAGTCACGTAAAGCTTCTATGCAGACAAAAAAAAGACGAAATATACATAAGAGTACTATGAAAATATACACAGCAAATCAATCAATATATTCTTCTTTATTTATTTTTTTGAGTGAGACATTTCATAGACCCCAAATTGTTTTGTTGGTTCCATTTGGTTGGTGGTCAAACCATGTAGTAGACACGGCTGTATGCATTTCTGCATTTTTATTTTTATTATTTTCCTCTCAAATAAACCAATGCTGATATCTCTGCTAAAACCAATCGGCTAATATTTTTGGTCTAGTTGTAGCTAAGCAAAAAACAAGAAAACACCATGGAGAGATGCATTGGAACAAAGAAACTGATGCAACCGCAGAGAAAGCTTATACATTTCAGAGAAAGACCAGAACAGGGATGACCTCCTTATTGAAATGTGATATTTAAAAAAAAATAATAATAATAGAATCCCACATGCCACCCCAAACACACACGGGGTCAAATAAACAACAATGAAGCAGAAGCACACAACTACATGTATTTGGCACGTCTCCACACACACATTAAAGTCGCAGATGCCATAGGCTTTAACATCAAACCATTATCTGTGGAGAGAAAAAGAGGAAATGTGGAGCCAAGGGAGGAAATAGATAAGAGCAGTTAATATGTAATGTGTATGGAAAAAGGCCAAACAGAATGGATCACAATAGAGATGGATCATGTCTTGGAAGAAGGACAAAAAAAAGATCAGTGGGCGTAGTGCAAAGGCCTCAAGAGTTAATCTTATTGTTAGTGTGAGCAGATGCTAAGAATAAATAGGGCCTTTGTGAATATCTTAGGAAATATCCATATGGGAGAAATATTAAGACACGGCCTCCAGAGCCTGGTGCAAAATTAAGAGGTGATAAGAAAACGTGAATCACAGTTCATATCTGCCTTTAGAAAAAGTTAAGAAATGATGCTAATAAATCCAAAAGGCGGAATGTTTTTACTGAACAGCGATCTGAGACCAATAGGAACTCTTACAGCTTCTTATTTTACCATTGCCATGTGCACACTATGCCTCTATTTCTTATTTTAGCATGAAATCAAAAGCATGATATCACTTCCACTTAAATCCCCTGTCGATGTTTTGAGTTCAGCTAATGAGTGTTTAGTATCACTGTGTCAGGACACTGTGGAGACAGAAAGCAAAGATTAAAAAGAAAGGAAGGAAGAAAACAGTGTGACTGATGAGGAGCTCTTATAAACATGCTGATTCATTCATCTGTAAGCGCAGTGAAGCACTTCCTTTGGGAAAGCAGGGTCAAACACATTAGCTCCCTGCATTGAGAGAGTGCAGGGCTACTAGTGCTCGCCTGTCAGTGATGCGCCACCTCTGCCCCTCCCCCCCCGGCGCCTTTCAGGACAAAGTGACAAAACTCCAGGGAGCTGATAAAAATGTTAAAGTTTACTTTGGGTTTATTAAAAAAACTAACTTGAAAACTAACAAATACAATGCCTCCATAAAGTTCCGCAGGGCAACAATGTGCCGTCACACCGCATGTAGTGTAATAAGTAAACAAAGAATGCAGGAAACAATAATAAAAGCTACTAAGATAAAACCGTGTTTCCACAGGGATGTAAAAGTGTTTTTAATTACAGTATGACTGTGCGACCACATGTGTGCTTGGCACTGGGTTATTTAGAGTTAATAAACTCTTCATATTACTTTTATGTTTCATGCATTTTTTAGAAATCCCTACAGCCCTATTTCAAAGGCCTTGAGGTCTTACTAATCAAAACCCCGCTTTTTTATGAACACATCAATATTAATACAAAAACAGAAGCGTGGATTAACACAACTTTAATGCCTGCTGATACAAGTTACTCAGTGGTCTGGTATTATTAATGGAAAGGACTGTAGTTTATATTGCATGTTAACATTCCCCTTAGGAGTCTGCATGAGTCACAGAGTCAGTGGAGAGGTCCTGGGGCTAGTAACATGGTGTAATTAAGTCTAAACACTTACACACATGCAGCCCAACGCACACACACGCCAAATAATATGTTAAACTTACCCCACTTTAAAGTGTTATGTATCCAAACAAGGTGGCAAAGAACCATGCATTTACAATTTGGCAAATAACCGAAAATAGCATGAAATGATGGGTGTAAGACAACAAACATACTCTAAAATCACTGATCACTAAAACAAATAATTGTATTATAAAATATAATAATAATAATAATATAAAACGTCAGATTAATTGCATAAATTTAAGTAACTTAAGATGAAAAAGTGGCTTTTCTGTCACTGATTTGAGAACATTTGAGATTAAGAGAATGACCCATGAAACCCAGATTGTATTTTAGAAAGTAGCACTATGGTATTTAATACAACCTAGGGCTGAGCCATATAAAAGAAAGTGTTGAGTCAAATATTTTCATGATTAAAATAAATCTATATAAATGGCTGTTTGAAATAATCCATATAAAACCTGAGATGCATAACTATGACAAACACTTTTAGGTGGTGTAGATATTTCACTTGACTATTCCTGTTCAAAAGTATTGCACATGATGTCCTCAAAAAATGGAGATTTCATTTCTTGGCTGTAACGCAAACCTTAATGGCTACAACACATTCTTATAATTATATTTGAAAGGAGGTAAACTATCCCCACAACCCCCATGTTGCTGACAATCAAACAATCCCACAGCCAGGAAAGCACTTGAGTCAGGAGGAGGCATTGCGTGAAATGCACTCTTCAGCGCCATGCCTCAGCACTGAGGCCCCGAGCAGGAAAGTGTGTCATTGGTGAAAACCATCCCTGTACCACGGCCAAGTGAGACGAGGTCCCCTGAGTAAATATAGATCTAATTTATTACATCTTATTCAAATGTGTCATTATGCCCAATGGGCAGATGTAGCTGTACTGTCTGCTGCTGGAATAGTACATAAATCCACCGAGTAGATTGGATATTGCTTTCCGAATGGCTCTCTGGGGGGGTGTTAAAGCCATTCTTGGTGCGGAGGATTGAGTGGATAAGCACATCTGTTTCTCCTTCTTTGTTTTTAGTTACGCCTCTAGGTGTACGTCTAGGTGTACGTGTGTGTGTGTGTGTGTGTGTGTGTGTGTGTGTGTGTGTGTGTGTGTGTGTGTGTGTGTGTGTGTGTGTGTGTGTGTGTGTGGATACAAGGACACAGCATTAGACATATTTAGAATAATTAATATTTTGACCACAGCATCACCTTAGTTGAGATGAGGTCACGATTTTTTTTAATTGCCTTTTAATATTATAATCATTCCATTAAATCCTAATATAAATATATCAAGCGCACTGTATGAAAGATGCTACAAATTCTCCGTCCTCCTCTTCTGGTTGGCATCGTCCCAACCCTCGTCCAAATGTCAGCCTCCAAAAAATGTGTGTGCGTGCAAAATGTATTGGATGCGTTGACACCCCGTGCCTTGACTGAGTGGGTGGCTAAATGAAAAGGTATGAAATTAAACTAATTAATTCTGCTCTTTGACTGGCTGACAGCCTTGGTGCCTGTCACTGCCGCTTAGTGTGATGCTGGGGGGGGGGCTTGGTGGAGAAGCCAAGCCTGGGCGTGAACGTTTTCACGACATTAAGCCTGGGCGTGAACGGTCACGACATTCAGCTGGCCTGAGGGTTATCAGCAGGGCAAAGACTGTTAGAGAAGAAAGGAAATAGACAGGAAAGGAGAGCAAAAGGTAAGAAGGAAAGATCGAGAGGAATGACGACGGAAATAAAAACAAAGGGAATAAGGGAAAGAGAGAATATAGCCAGAGGGAACTGAAAATAAGACGGAGAAGGCTTGGGGGGGGGAGCCAGTTGTTGGGGTCAGTTGAAGCAGTTGAAATGTATTGCAAATAACTGCTCCTGATGCTCCGCCGTTTCCGTTTCACACAACACAATTCCACAGCTCTGGAGCAAATGTGTCCTTGTCAGCATCACTTAGACTTCCCCTGCTCCGTGCCTCACACCTCAGCCTCCCCTTCCTTCCTTCTCCTCCTCTCTCCCCCATCCCTCTCTCTCTCTCCTTATCCCTACCATCTCGTTTCAATGTTCTTTTTAAATGGTGAGGCCACTGCAGACGGACAGAGATAGAGAGGTAGGAAATGGGAAGGGAATGAGCGAGGTGAAAGACAATAGACGATATCAAAAAAAGAGGAGAGAATGAGAGACGAGGAGATGGGAGCAAAATGGACAGAAGAGGGAGTTAAACACAAAGTTAACTTGCATAAAACTGTTCTGAAATTACCTTTATGGTAAGTCAGAGAGAGAAAAATAAGAAAGAAAAAGTGAGGGGGTTTTCTTGATTGTAACAGCCACGATTCAAACCAGTGTTGAAGCACAAATTAGATGTGCCGCAACGAGAGAAAGCCTA
This sequence comes from Notothenia coriiceps, assembly GCF_000735185.1. Classification (NCBI taxonomy): domain Eukaryota; kingdom Metazoa; phylum Chordata; class Actinopteri; order Perciformes; family Nototheniidae; genus Notothenia; species Notothenia coriiceps. The sequence goes on from NW_011357368.1 coordinate 4,267,715, forward strand.
TTAAAGCTTTGATAATAAAACATTCAGTGTTCATTAGCGGGCTGACACCAAACGGTCCTTTATTTAAGGTTCTGGCACAGGAAACTCCACTCATTCAACATCCTACACCCTCACCACCGTGGGTACGGCAGGTGGAGGGATGGAGGGATAAAGGGATACAACGAGGGTTAAAGGAATATTATTCATTTGGGCCATGATGTGAATTATTTAACTCACGCATGAGGGGCATTGGATCCATAATGAGGCGGACAACGCTGTTTGGAAGACTTTCATCTTCCACAATCTAAAGACTTCACGGAAAGACTTCAGCTTCACTTTAACTGACTCTAAAAACGTTTTTTTACATATTTACCCACGTTTACTGTGAGTTCCCACAGTGAAGTGAGTGAGACAGGGGCATGAGAATCAGCTGTGTTTGTGGGTACACCACAGCTGGATTAGCACTGTACGCTCCAGCAGCAGCAGCAGCAGCAGCAGCATGTGAGTGGCAGGAGGAATCAGTCAGGGAATCAGCCTGAGAGACGAGTGCCGAGGCAGAGAGAGGAGCAGCGAAGACAAGCAGGCAGAGTGGTGAGGAAGAGCGAAAGAGAGAGCTCCACTCAGTCTGCAGTGGTTTGATAAGAGTTATTATTTCATTATCTCTCCCTGGGCCTAGTCCTGAGCTGGCATACACAGGCACATGTACAAGCACACACACATATACATATATACAGATACACACAGAGGAGAAAGAGAGAGGGGGAGAGGCAAAGACGCAGAAAATGCAGATTAAGGACATTTTAATGAGGGGGGGATAAGGAAAACAGGCCACAGAGCACTTACTACAAGTTAGCTCTGAAACTGCAAGGGAAACAGTCATTTACCTTTTACTACAAGCCCATTTATTTGACGTTTAATATGTTACACAAACACACACACACATCGCACTTAAGCAAATTGGAGCTTCATTTGTATTATGTCCCTCTAATGAGGAAATGATGAACTGATCATGCGTCACAATACCAGTTTTCTGACTTAAATAAAATGCTACTATGATAGCAAGTTAATCTTTGTAAAGAAGTAGAGGTTTAGTTACATCGGCTGATTACCCATCGCAGTTAGCAATGTACGCAAATTTGATTTGTCACTCGTGTCAAGAGCAACGTCGAAGTGTTCAGGAAAACCTGGATTCAATTCAAAGAGTGGGGGGCTGTTTGATGTTAGCACCACATCCTCAGTGGGATGTGTGTCCCCATTAGAGATGTATTTGTCCCGCTGTCTGGCAAAGAGCCAAGCAGAAGCGGTAGGCTTTTTTTCTAAAAGCTTCAAATCAACATCACTGTGAGGCTTAGAAAATGCACTTCTATAAAAAAAATGTAAACATAGAACTACGCGAGTGTAAACGATACGAGGTATATTGGAATTTGATCTAACCACCGTTAACCCCTCATTATTGAATTATTTTAAAGGTGACCTATCATGCTATATTTGAACAATATATTGGAGGGCCATACCTATATAAAGTATATAATTATAGTTTTTTTTTCAAAACACCAAACAGATCCTGCATTTTAGCCATGCCTCATTTCGCTCTATCTGCTCTTTCCAGCGCTGTTTTTGCAGGGGGCTGATTCTGTGAGCATGCAAGGGAAGTCTTCTTCGCTGCTTTTGTGGCAGACTACAGCGCCACTTACAGGCCTGGCATATGTACTACAGCGTCTCCAGCGAATGGCCGCCGTGGCCCAACCTCTCATTCCCCTGATAGGTGGAGAATTGACCAATAGCCGTAGCGACACTTTACTGACGTCAGTAAAGTGTTCAAATCTGGATCAGTTTTTATCAGATCCATTGCAGCCCCTTTTTAAGAGATTTGGGTATGGAGGAAAATAGAGAGGGTTGTGTTTTCTGACACTTGGTGAGTTCCCTGGAACACCAGGGACACATATTCATGTATAAAAGACATACAAAAGTGCATTTTGCATGATAGGTCCCCTTTAAATAAAAGGACTCAGTGTTTTTAAGATTAATGCACAAGTCTGTGCGCTGAAAAAATATATAAAGTCAGCATTTTGGATCAGTTTTCCATTGGGACAGTCAGGGGTCAAAAAAGGGATACTTTAGGATCATGGCAGTCACCTACAGGAGACAGCACAGTGACAGGCGAGGGCCACTCTGACATGTTCAGGGCATGTCACAACAAAGCCATTACAACAGATGTGCATTCACTGATGCATACTAACAACATGAACTGACAGGTATTTTGCAACACATTCCCACTGAAGTACACGCAATTAGGCACATGGTTGGCACTACCAACAGTGAAAATCTTAAAAGCAAATGCCCGTAGGTCCTTCCATACTGGACACGAGTTGATGACTAACACACAGCGAATACATCTTCTGTTCCTCTTCCAAGTGTGTTTTCTCACAACTATTTCTTCCACTATCTAAGTCTTGAGGAGAAACACATATTTGTAAAATAAAAAGCATATATTTTTTCGAAGGAGACACACTTGATTGCTCAAGCTTCTCTTAAACTTGATCAGTAACTGATGAAGTTGCACAGCTGGATCCAGTGTCAATGATTGTGTTGTCACAAATAAGGTTAGATTCAGCTTTATCGTCATGCACAAGAGAACAACGAAATGCAGTTTGCACCCGACCAGAAAGAGCAAAGAATAGTAAATTGCATGAGTTTTCAATGAATTCACAAAACAGAACGATGCTGTATGTAGAAATAAAATGGTATATACTGAGAGAGAGTGCATATTTAGCACTTTTATGATTTTCAGCCCTGAAGCCTTTTGAGTTTAACCAGAAGAGTATCAGAATATTTAATATGATTCAGTCAGGGAGCTTGTCCATGTCCACTTCAACATATGATGAATTGTCTTGCTCAAGCCTCCTCTGGACAGCTGCCTCACCTTTAGCTGGTTCATCCTTTCGAATGGAAGATCCAATCGTTTCTGAAGGACGGCATATATTAAGCATCACGGAGGAAGTGCGGTTATTTAAAGAAGCTCACTTCCTGCTTCAGAGGTGAGCTTACATACGTAGGGTTGAAAGGGGTTAAAGAAGGGGGTAGGCAGAGTGGAGGCTGGACTCGACAACATAATTGCGCTTGAAAGACAAGGTGGCATTGTGGTCGTGCCTCATGGTTAGATTTGAATGCAAGCAGCGCGTGGGCACTTATGAAGACGGGCATGTTTAAATAACAGGAAAAGAGCACAGTTGAGAGCAAGCTGGGCGAGTTATACAGTAATAGCTTTGACATTTTTGCATGGCAATTTTGTGTAGCTCTATAAAGTGCGAAAAGGTGAGAAGCTGAGGAGAGAGCGGAATAAACTTTAAATCATCCAGCTGGATGAAAAATGGCTATTTAATTATAAGAAAGTGCTCAAAAGAGGAGGAGTAATTGTTTTTATAGTTTTGTGTCTTTTTTATTTCAGCTTGAGCTTTGCAGTCCTTCCTCTTTAGTGACCCCCCTCCCTCTCTGTGTCCCTAGGGCAGGTGGAGCTCAGGGAGAGGGGGGCTGCTGGTGCTTGGCAGGAACCATGCGGCCATGCTCAGCCCTTCATACTCCATTAGCGTCTCCAGTTCGCTCCCTACGCTTTTTCTCCATCCCAACGCCATCCCAAGCTCATGTATTGCCACAGTCTTCAGGGGAATTGGCTCTCCCTCATGATGTGCAACAGGAACATGTGTTTGTGTGTTAGGGGAAAGGTGTGTGTTTTAAACAATGCACCACAGCAATACAGAAGTACTGCGGTGGTGAAGCCCATGCGTTGGGAGGAGGCAAAGGCGACCGTGACCATGCCTTAGGGCCGGTGTCCATATAGCGCCTTTTTTCAGAGCGTCTTTTCCAATTGATTCCAGCGAGAGCAGAGCGCAGCCATTGCCAGAAAAGCCGCAGCGCCAAACGTCTTTGTTCCAAGCGCTCTGCTGTTTCTGTATGGCCGCTCAGAGACATCCAGGGTTGAAAATATTTCAACTTTTCAGAAAACTGCCGGTGACCTCACTGTAGAAATCGGATGAAAAGCTTGTTTTTTTGCCATGTCTGACAGAAGGAAACTATCACAACAAAGAACCAAAGCCTGTTTGTTGGAGCAGACCTGCCGGATGTTGCTGCCGGTGGGTGTGTTACTTGTATTGTCCTCCTCCCTCGTTATACGTCTGTCAACCTGAGCAGAGAAAAGCTCATTCATAGAGTGAGAGCAAGAATCCTCCAGTCGGTGCTTATAGTGAAAAACAAACTGTGAAAAAAAGATATAGTAGCATAAACAGATGATGAAATCCACGCTAGCCTGTCTAACAACGGCGGGGTTATTGAAATATCATTGAGATAGAAACAATACAAAAAATACTGGGAGTGTTTTTCTTGATGTCCCTTTAGGTTTCATCTTTAATTTTCAGAAAACGTCAAAGCAGAGGTAGCCAGGGACGTTTGAACATGCCCGATCGACCAATCAACCCCCTGAACTCACAAAGAGGAGGAAGCTGTTGCTCCATTACATTTGAATAGGAATGCACCTCAAAAAATCTCTTTAGTTGTGGATATGAACTTAAGCCCTGGCCTGATAGAAGCAGCAGTTCCACACACACACATCGTGAATAAGTGGTTGTACATTGCAGACCAAACACTGTGAACTTTGTAGCACCCCTGTTTATCCCCTTTTTCCCCTGCATTCCCTCCGTTTCTCATTCTATTTATTCAACAACCTTGTTCCCCACTCAGGCTTGACAGAAAGCCGTTGACTAACCACCCTTGGGTGCTTTGTGTGTGTCTGTGTATTGGTAGCAAGCGAGGTTCAAACGCTGAGCCGGTGGCAGCTTGTAGTATGGTCTTTTGGAAAGTAATCTGCATTTAAAAAAAGGACATTTTCTTTAATAATTGCAGGTAATAATATTAAGGTGCTGATATTCTCGTTCCACAGTTAATTTCCTGTATAAACCACTTGTTAATGTTACATCTAAAATGAAAATCTATCCCCACATGGAGTATTAGTTATCTACTTTAGAAGGAATCCCATGTAGACCAGCACATTGTCCCACTGATAAGAACTAATGTAATATTCTTGCCTTAACTAGGCTTAAAAAGGCTGACATTTGAATTAGTTTACCTACTGCTCTCTCAGCACCAGAAATAATGGGAAATATGTTCTCACAAAGACATGTGGTGTTCCCACAGCATTTAGAAAACATTGCAATATCCGTATTTCAATGTCTTGGTACTGAATTAGAATGAGAATACTTCATGTAGTTTGTGACCAGAACTTTCTCAGAGCTACTAACCATGGGAAAAGACGCTAGGGGCTAAAGAGCAGAAAATAATCCAACCACTTGTCCCTGTGCCCCAGGAGAAAGTGGTCACGTCGGCTGGACCACGTTGAGCAAAACATTTCCCTCGTTCTCTCCAGGAAAACTGAACACACACAATGTAATTACATCGGGGTGAAGGCATGGTCAAAAAGCGAATGTGTACTTGCCATGTTAGGCGGCTGTCACCAGGGATGGATTATGCTGGCTGGGACTATGAAACGGAACGAGTTTATTAAATACATTGGGCTGCTTTCAACAGCTCGTACCTACACTGTGGGCCTCAAGCCAAGGCCTTGTCACTGACATGGATATGTGATTACTGTATGAAGAAGAAGAAGGCTGGGCCTACCAGAGAAGACATGGTAGGAGGAAGATCAAGGATGAAAGCAGTAATGGAGATGGGAGAAAGCAGAGAGGGAGGGGCCAACGTGAAGCCGAACAGATTGAAAGTGTCAGCGCCCCACTTTACAGCAGATGGGGATTTCACGATGCACAGTTCTCCTCTCATTCTCTATTTACTATTTTCCCACTTAGGCTTAGCGAGAAGCCACTCTTAAGTGAGACTGTCCCGGCTCTCGTCTATACACATTAATATTCTTCTGCATAAACAAGTACAACACAATTCAGTACAGTGATATGAATTTGTCAGCGGAAATGTACGGTTACAACAAATAAGAGTATTCGCGCACAGGCGCAAAGCGCTCTATTCACGCAAAATAACCCAGAGGCATTGCAGTGTAACACACACACACACACACACACACACACACACACACACACACACACACACACACACACACACACACACAACACACACACACACACACACACACACACACCACTCCCCGAGAGAGTCCAATACCTCACAATCTCATAGAGCCATTGTGGCGACCGCAGCATCCGTGCAGATTAGATCTCCAGCGTTGCAGTGTCATCGTGGCCTGCTGCAGACATTAGCACATGTGGCTAACCAAAGAGGCTGCAGATTGAATTACTGCTCCGCCTCATGTGGGCAGAATGAGCAGAAACATGTGTGGCTGTCGCTGATTTAATGAGCACATTAAGCACATCAGCACACTCACCATAAAGCGTATGCATAGACATCTGCATGTTGTCGCAGTTAGGAATCATCTTTCTGGATGCGAGTAAAACCACAGCATTGCTTTTCTTTTCTTTTTACTGAGGAGATGTCAGTTTAAGGTCAGCACTTCTGGAAAAGATCAACACTGGGTGGTTGTTTTGGAAAAAAGTATTTATCCGTCCGCATTTTCCTCAGACGGCCAGCAGTTTAAAATCCCATTTTGAGTGCTAAAAAACTGAACCTACCTGGGAGTAGGGCTGCTCAATTAATCGTATTTTAATCGCGATTACGATTATGGCTTGCAACGACGTTGCAAGCCATAATCGTAATCGCGATTAAAATACGATTAATTGAGCAGCCCTACTCCCAGGTAGGTTCAGTTTTTTAGCACTCAAAATGGGATTTTANTTTCACATTTGACATAAATAACGTACATTTAAGTTTTCCGCACTTCGCGGGATATCTCGCAATGGAGCGAGGTTAGTTTCACTTTCAATTGATGAAATAGCCCAGCGCAACACCTTCATCACACATGTTGCCACTTGTTTGTACCATTTTCAGGCGATTTGTAATCTGTTCTAGAAAAACGATGTGTTTTTTGATATTTGTGGAGTTAGATGGTCCGCGAGTGTTTTGGTATAAAAAAGTTTGAGAAACACTGGTCTAGAGGGTTGAAATTCTACCCAGAAACAGACTTAGTTCCCTTTTACCAGCGTGTTCATCAAATATGACTGTCGCCTTCTGATACTGTGACTCTTTTTAATCCTGTTGCAGCCAAATATTTGGATAACCTTGAATATTTTCTCCTGAAATGGTAACAAGAGTCTGTCCTGTTAAAAATCCAACATCAAGTCTGAAGTGTGTGTGTGTGTGTCTGCTTTTGAATAAGAACATGTACAAGCCTGCTTTCTTTCCTAACCACTGAATGTTTGGACAGAGAACACCAGAGCACTCAGGAAATTCAGAACAGGCTCATAGAAAATCCTTTTTTTTTTCATCTGTTTGCTGTCAGATTTATCTCGGAAATGAACACATAAAACCCAGCTCCATCAGTCTAGCAGCTTTAGGGAAATGTTCTAAATATTTAACTTAATTTAGATACCAGAGCACAGAGGTAATTGTGTTTGAGGACTTGCTGTGAAACTTTTTCAATAATGGAAGTCCATCAGTTCAGCCTCTTAAGATAGCTGTTTAATGAATTAAACAGGCCCTGGATGTGTGACCTGAGGTGGAAGACAAAGAGGTTGTATATATTACACCTATCTGATGGAACGTCTGCACATTAAGCATAAGGTATTCTCATGTCATCATCAGGGGAAAAGGGATTTGCTTATCTTGGACTTGGAGGATACGGCTCCTTTTCTATTTGTCGCCTATTACTGGGCCACAGAGAAAACTTGCTGAACTTACAGGTCACCTATTATGCAAAATGCACTTTTTGACGTCATTTATACCCAAATATGTGTCCACGGTGTGTAAAGAGACTCACAAAGTGTCTTTTCCTCCTTACCCACATCTCTAAAAACGGAGGTACAACGGAGCTGATCCAGATTTGCTGCGGTCAAGAAAAACATTATTAAAATGTTTAGCTGAGTTTTTCTGCCGGTAGAGTAAACAGCCTTCTCTTCACAAAGCTCACCGCTTACATGCAGACCCTTCAAAGGGGCGTGGCCAGCAGCTCGTTTAAATTTAAAGGGCCAGACCCAAAATCAGCTCTTTTGTAACAGGGCTGAAATAAAGGGGTATGAGGCATGGCTACAATGGCTGATCTGTTTGGTATTTTGAGTAAAACACTTCAGAGACATGTTTTTTATAGGTATGGCCCAATAATATATTGTTAAAATATAGCATAATAGGTGAGCTTTAAAATGTGAGTCCATGAAAGTAATACAACTTGTTTACAACATAATGATAATCCCAATTAATGGTAGTTGCTGCAGAGAAGAATAACTGCTGATACACACCAGGATCAGTGCAAGTCACACTTTCAACATCACACCCCTCTCCCTATTTGCTATGTCCCCTTATGTCTGCCCTACTACATCCTACCCCCCCCCCCGCCACCTCAGTCCTCTACTGTGGCAAGTGGAGGCTCTTATCATTGATTTTCTCTTTCCTCTCCTCCCCTCTGTTCACTCACTGCAGCGCCTCCCAACGTATCTGGCTCTGACAGAACAATGCTGCAGTAGGAGGGCACTCAAGGACAGATTAGATTGTTTTTGGATTCTCATTCCTCATGTTTTCATACTTTTTGGTCTATGTGTTCCTATTATGTACCACATTCCTACTTTACTGATGTTGTATTTCCACCTCTATCACCTGAAGTCACAAGAACTTCTAATCTACTTCTGCTTCTTGGTGCTGGAGAATAATCTCTGCTTTGATGTTGTCTAATTATTTTAAAACATAGTTAAGGTTAACATGCATGTCAGTCTATTTGTGTGTGTGTGTGTGCTCCTGCACAGTGCTCAGTGTTTGTGGTGCAGCGCCTCCTCTGTCTGAGCCATGGTAATTACTGTGCTTCACTGCCTCTGTAGAAGTCAATGAAGCTGAACTCATTGTCTCTCTCTACATGGAAGTCAACAATTGTGTCAATTCCCCAGCGACATCGCAGTCACTGCTAAACCAGCTTCCTGCATTTTTTATAATGCTCAATGTGTCTCAGTTTGTCTTTTGTCTCTCCCTCCCTCTTTCTTTCTTTCTCTCTGCTGCTGTCTCTTTTTGTGTTTATTTGTGTGGTTATTGTTTCCACATCCCATTGAGTTCTACCCGGGGTAATTGAGCTTAAGAGTGTTGTTATTTAATTTCCATGTATGTATTACTGTATTTAATTTGAATCATGCAGTCTATTTAAAGTTGCTAACAGCATCTTAATCTACTTTCCAGACAACAGCTAGAAGGCATCTCGGAGTGTGATGTTTTTTTCCAAATGCATTTAAAACCTTTAGTGATATTTATTTGCAGACTTGAATTGCCAACAACAAGTTTTGTGTCTGTTTTTCCCTTTGGCTGTGTTTACGGTAACTGTGTCCTTTTGCGGCTGAACTGGAGAGGAAATGTTAACGTTAACTTTGCTGAAACTGAAACCACTGTGACCACACTGGCAACTTAATGGGACATTGTCAGTTGTCTTCAATCCAATACTCCCTTTGCTAATGTTTAACCTTCACACTGCACTGCAGAGCACATTTAATGGTGAATAGGTTAGCCTCAAATTAATTCAACCTCATTGAGAGGAGAGTGAAGGGAGAGGGGTTGGAGTGTGTCTCATAAAAAGGAGGTTAGTTGCATGGAATGGGATAATGGGATGGTGAACCAAAGCCATATATGCTGCTGGATGTTATTTAGATGGTGGTGGCTTGGGTTAGCTAATTGCTGTTCGGGATAGGAGGAGATAAGATGGGAAGCAATGGATGGCCTCCGAGCACTCACTCGGATGGAAATTGTCTCCAACTGATTATGCCCTTTCTGAATATGGAGGAAAACCCAGCAAGCGATATGTTGCCATGGCAAAACACACTAGTCAACACTAGTCATTAATTTCTCCTACCTTCTTTTATATTAAAATATTCAGTTAATTAACATATCAGAATGTATGAGAGAGATAAGGAGGAGGATGAGGGTATTTAAGGCAATTAATACTTAACAGAAGGTATTAGGGGAATTCAAATGTAAACCAATAGTTTACACAATGCATATAACTAGTAATGAAATGGAAAGAAACACAGAGAGTTACAGTGGAAGGGAGCAAAGTATGGATTGGATCAGCTAGTACAATGCAGATGTCGTTAATGCAATTCTATTGTCCAACAAATTGGCGAGAGCAGTCTTAAGCCCACTAAAACAGCGCGTATGCAATTAGTGCAGAGACAGAGAGAAAGGGAGAAAGTGCTTTGCATGCCAGCCGCATGCTGCGCGAGTCTTTCGGCACCAGTTAGCTTCTGTTGCCATGTTTAGAGTGTATAAATTGGTCTGCAAGTCGTGTTGGCTCACAAACTGTCCTCCTCAGTGTCCATTTATTTTCATCGTTAGGGCTCCTAATAGGCCAACTGTGGCATCTATCTTAAATAGCTTGCTTTACAGAGGTTTACTTTAAGCTAAGTAAAAAGATTTTTCCCCTTTTAAGCGGTCTATTTAACCTCAAGTATGCATAACGCCCTGGACGGCCCTTTACCAGCTAATAGTACTGAGAATAGAGCTTACAGGAAAAGTAATAGGAGACTGAGACTCTCTATACTTCTTCGACTCTTTAGCCTGGAAAATTGGCAGAAGGACGGAGACATTTTCTTTTGCTGTAAAAATATATCTGTAAGGGAAAGATTAGGATGGGGTTATTATCTCACTGAGGAAGGTAGAGAATTTGTGTTGTTCTCCATGTGGATATGCTTTTGTTTACCATGGCCTTTTACCCGTAAATGTCACACAAAGCACTCGGGCATCGAGGGCCACTCTCAGGGCAGGGCCGCAGGCTGCAGCAACCTAGATGAACCCAGTGCACAGATGCTAAAAACACCCGCACATATGCACTTTTACACATACATGGATACAAAGACAATAACAGCGAACTACAAGGGCAACGTTTGTGTGATGCAATGTATACAAAGTCTACCATAAAACTTAGGTGCACGAATGCTTAAAAGAGGTTCAAAATAACGTTCATGTTGCTGTCATACAAAACTTTTCCTTCTCATGTATTCCTGCTTTGTTCAATCCGCCGAGAAGCAATTCTTTACCAGTGATCTTTTTTTCCAAAAGCAGTGGCTTAAGTGAGACAAAGATTGTACTTCATTGTGATAGTCTCACATGACATTTGATTTATTTTTCCGTTTGTATTTTTTGCGCTCTGAGTCTCAGGGGGGAGAAGGGAATTGCCTGCTGAACTAGGCCAGTGGAGACACTGACATTTAGACTCAAAGGCTAATGGGATGCCTGAGTCTGTCCTACCCTGGCTCTTTGTTGGGGTTCTCAGATCAGGACTGACTAGCCCACGCTCCTCTTCCAGACCGTCTGGAGCCTTAATGCGCTCTCACTGTAGTCGCAGCCGCTTTCAAATGTGAAACTTTTTCATCCATTCTCCCCGTCTGGCTGGGAGTCGCTGAAGTCAGTATGGCTGTCTCTCTGGTGGCTGCAGCTGAAGACTCAACTCGTCTCACACTGAGATAGGGCCGTGGGGAGGCCACAGAAGAGAATCTCATTGTCTCTCCTCTAATGGAGGCCAGGGTCTCATGGAGCTCTGCCCTTACAGTGGTGAAGCAAGGCCTTCCTCAGACCGGTCATTTATTCTGTCTAAAGGCTCATTTATTCTATCCCAAGGCTATGTTGTGAAAAACATCTCTAATGATGATAGCAATACCCAGTGGGTTAAGATGTTGAAACGATCTTTCATCTCCCCTGAGATGTCTTAGCGTGCCCTATTCTTTGACCCTCAGGGCCAAAGCTGCCTATTGGAGCCAGAAGACTCATTTGGCATAGCTCAAAGGCTCTCTTAACCCCTGCAGAAAACTCATATATCACCAATGTACATCCACAGAATACTTTATTATAAAAAGCACTTAAATACTTTTCTGCTACAGACATTTTGACACTTTAAGGTAATGGATACGCTGGCCAAAGTTTACACACACCCATTACAATGGAAAAGCTTGTGAGAGTGCAAAGAAAATCCAACATAATACACAAGTTCAGCATTATTGTTTGAATCATATACTTATAAAGCACTTAAACCTGTCAGCTTCCTGTGCCGCTGCTGTATTTTAATGTCTACAGTATAGGTGAACATTTGGCAGCTCCATCAGAGCAGTTGATTGGTGTGTTTTACCCATTCCTTTCCACCGCCTCCCTAGAAATCTGGTGATTGAGTTGATGACTCTCTGATTCTTATAGAAGGCTGTTCTAACCTTCAGGTCATTAGTATGTGAAAGGACACCTGGTACAGGAGCGTTGTTGAATGTTAGATTTAAGTGTTCTCTGTGCTAATGGAATTGCTCTTCTCCCTAAAAAGGAAGTAACATTTCAAGTAGAAGGAAAAGTAAGGTCTGTGGAGGGGGATAGTGAACGAGAGAGGTTTGTTTTGCTCTTGGAAATATCAGCGTAATTAAGAGTAGCATATAATTTACAAGGCCTGACATTTAGGATGCTGGCAGGTAATAATGGAGAATCGTATTTCACTTGTGTGATGAGAGTAATGTCTTCTTGATTGGAGGGGGCCGATGTGTACAGCAAAGCCCTTTTCCCAGGTGGCACAATCAGTCCAGATGTTACATTAGCCGGTCTGTCCACCCCAGCAGCAGCAGCACATCTAAGTTTTCCTATCCTTCTTGAATTACAAAGTGAAGCAAACTGAACTCCTAGTCAGTTATGTTGTAGAGACTGAACATTTTCGCCAGTAATGAGTATGATGAAGAGATTGATTCCTACCATGCCAAACCTTGCTTCAAACATCTCTTCAGGAACCATTCATTGCTTCACTTCTCCCACTGTCCTGAGAAGACTTGGGTTTTCTGTGAACAATTGCCATCTTGAAACATTCATACGTACACCTCAGCAATTGTCACCATTGGCGTTCTTCGTCCTTTCAGACCTTCTGTTCTATTTCAGGCCTCTCCAGGAAGCCTTTTTGGTAGCGAGTGAACCTAGAACCATCTGTTCCAATCGGATCACTTCATCTGTGATCCAGTTAGGCTGTGCCATGTTACTAAGAAATGCGTCCCAGATAGAGCATAAAACATCAACGCAACACAACAGCGCTACATCTCTCCCAGGCATACACTGAGACAGAGTGGAGCAGGCAGACGTTTCTTATACACACTTAGTCAACCAAAGTAATGGCTATGCTGGATAGGAGAGTGACTCGAGCATCTGAACATCATGGAAATTGCCTGTGTGAACGAGGGACCCCGAGGTCCACTTGAAATAAATATTGGATGGATACTGAGACAGAGCTATTCTCCATCTATGTTTAGGGTTAAGGGAGTAGCATTAGCTTACGGGGGTCTATGGTTCAAGTGGATAACTGGGATACATCCTCTGCAACCCCATCAAAAAGACACCTCGCTTAGAGTGAAATAATAAGTAACCCTACTCCCTGCAGTCTGTAAGTAATAGTTACACTTTACCTGCAATTACTCTGCTGTATAACTGCTGATTTGGTAATAACAGTGCGCTGGGTCTTGCCATGCAGTTATGGTATATTTATGATTGCTTCTCATGGCACCACAGCAGATAGCTACTGTAGCAGTTGTTTATCCACTGAGAAAGAAGACATGCTGCTTTGCTTCTGGGGATGAATGTCTTCTTAGCATAGGGTTTTTCAGACCTTCAGTCTGGGTTAATCTTGGTATAAACAAATTTGAATAAAAGCTGGAGAGCATGATTTGTTTCACATTTTAGCTATGCTGCGTGCACTCTAATATCCATTCACCTACAGTGCTAAACTCATTTTAAAACGACAGCTAAAATTGAGCTCACATATTCCTTTCAGATTAACTGGATTGACCAATTCAGCGTTTCTCAGACAGCAATGCTGAACACATTGCCAGACTGTGATAGGTGATTTCTGAGGTAGCAGCCTTATCTGTCTTTCCTCTCCCTTCCTCGCAGAAGAGGAGAAAAGTGGAAAAGAGGACAGGAGATGAGAGTAGCCGAGAAAGCAGGAAGATACATGTAGTGTGATCTCAGGTATCTGTCTGTTGCTTTTGTCCTGCAGAGGCTGAAGCGTCAGACCAACACTGAAAACCTCCAGTTCACCAACATACATAAAACACAGAGGTGTACACTGGATCACCATCGGACCCTTTTACAAATCAACTTACCTCTTACAATCAAAAAGGACAAGGTGTTATTCTTCTATTTTCATTATTTTAAGGCCTTGTTAAAATTGTTAGTTTTAAATATTTTCTCTACGGAACATGATTTTGTGAGCTAATTTGATCATAACCTCACTGGCCACCATTTGTACTAATTTCCAATTGGTTTATTTTCATGGACTTTCTCACAGTTTTAATTGGGATGATCTGTTGGAGGGGAAGGGTCATACACAAGAGCCCAAATGAACATCTGTCACAGCTTCTTGTTAAATTGTTTGTGAAATTATTCAGATTTTGCTAATGCATCTATGTGGAGGGATCTTTTGTTTAATTTAAAATGTGTGGAGTGCGTTCGAGTGAGAGTGTACTCTATGACCCACTATGTAACGAGCTCAGAATAGAACATTTGCCCTTTTTGCTTCAAGCTAACATACATTGTTACACTAACACTGGTGACAAACTACTGCAGGCAGTTGAGGATGAGCAGACCAATTTGTATGCTTGGTTAGTATTACCATGGACTGACACTAATCCATTCTCTATTAACATGTTTGTCTATGAAGAATTTGGGTCTTTGTTAATGATCATCAACCCCAAGACCTGTCATGTACAGTATTAAAACAGCACTTAGTACCTGAGCACTCAGGCGAGTATAACTGGCTTAGGGTTGTGTGCACTGCATTGACAAAACCCACTTAATTACACATTTTTGTATTTTGGATGTGTGACATTCAAATAGACGGCTGAAAGTGACCTTGTCTCTTCACACCTCTTTCGGTTGGACTGAGATTGGGTTTTAGTACCAGCTGCAGGCGTAGAGCTCCAACAATTTGACATTTTCCTTCTATTGAGATGCTCTGATGCCAGGAACATTTTATTCAGCTCTGGACAAAATAATTATATATCTAGAACATATGTTTTATATTTAAAACTCGACTCCCCCTTTTGAGAATAGCCTTGTTTTCCTTTTGTCTAACAATGCATTGAAAGGCATAGCAGTTTCATATATGCCAAACCATATGATTTTATCATTTTACTTCATCAGCGAGACTCATCAAGCTTCAGAGGCTCTCGGAACTAGCCGCCTAATTTGCATGCCATTCACGCCATGTGACTGCGTCGTTCGAACAATAGAGAAAATTATGAAACTCTCCCTGAAATTAACTGCATCGGTTGTTTGGATTTGATAATCTCATCAAGGATTCAAAATGGACCTTGGTTTCCTCCACACAGTTACTATTTCAGCTGAAATATATGGTGGAACAAGTGTGTAATATGAATTGGTGAGCTGCAGTCATAGCCCACAGCAGATGCCGTTTTGATCTACCCACCTGGTTAAATGATTCACACATACAGGGTGAGGGGTGAGAGCAGGATGGAGCATTACACTCACAGACTCTCCATGAGTGGTGTGTATGTGTTGCAGTGCACAGGTCATGGCTAATTGCATAACATACATCAAAGGCCTCAGGAGTATTCAATTTGTAATTTGTACCAACATTAGTCTGAACTTTAATTTGACTTGCAGACGAGCAACAGTTTTTTTTATCAAGAATACCATTCGTTAATATCTGTATAGATATTTACAACAACACCATTTCTAAAGCCTTTTGTAGAGGTGCTTGAGAGAATATAAGACAAAGAGAAACAGATGACGCTGACTGTTCCTGTTGACTGAGGCGTTTCTGAGAAAGTGATAATCTTTTCAGTTCCGAGAAGACGATCAAAAGGAAGAAAAATGCCGAGAGGGCCTTGCTATCTATCCATCTATTTATCTCTCTTTCTTCCCCGTCGCTGGATCCATCTCTGCGTACCCCCCGTGTCCTGCCTTATTCTTTCTGGCCATTTATCATATTTCTGTGTCCAACAGCATTTTGATCGCTTTCCTGCTCTTTCGTCTTCCCATCTCGCGCCTTTTCTTCTTTCCTACACCATCTTTTGTCTTCCTGTCTTATCTTGACATGCTTCTGGTTTCTTTGTCTATCAGTAGAATCTATTCTCCATCATTTATCCTTCTCTCCTCTCACCATGCCATTCATTCTGACGCCGGCCTGGATGAACACAGCATTAGACGTGCCATAGCTACAGCATATCCCATTGCATCACTGTGGTTTAGATGTGGCACCTCCAGTCTCTGTGGCGGTGAGCCTGTCAGCCAAATCATGGAATTTCCACAAGTACCAAAAACAGACAATGAGGCCAGAAAGTGAAGACCATTGCGTCACCGCAGAGAAGCAGGCCAAGGATCTTCCCTCCACACAGCTGATAATCAATTTAAAAGAAAAATGTTAAACCAGTAAAACCACAAGAGGAGAAGACAATGACACAGGAATCAATAGCTGGAAGACTTTTCTGTCAGAGCGAGGAGACATTGAGTGAATGACATTCATGGCATAAGAAGCATGTTTGATGTTTCTGTCAACACACAAGCTACGGTATTTCCTCAAGAGCTTCTTTCTGGCCTTCGTGTCCTTGCTCGTGCTCTCTGCAGTCTGAGAAATACATAGAGGAGAGGAAGACGGAAGAAAAACAGAGTGGTCATTAATAGTAAGGGAATTGATCTACTCGGGTCTCCCTGGGTTTGCCTGTCTGCCAGTGATTGTAGTGTGCTCATTATCCATCTCTGCTCCAGGTAATTACTGGCTTGTTTTGATTGGAAAGCTTTTAATTAGTTGCTCATTAGCATTGTTTAATTAAACTCACCCCATGCCTTTTATAACGCAGGAGTGTTCTTTCCCTTCTTCATTACCAGCGTGTGTGTTGTTGGATGGGGTTATAAAGGGATTGAGGGATCCTGCGTGGACAGGACTGTGTGAATATGCATCACGATTAGCATTTAAAGGGCAGTCACTATTATTAGACATGTTTGCACCACCTTGTAAACCAACTTTTTTGACCAGTAGTCTTCCTAACTCGGATGTACAGGTGAGGAAAAAGATTAGGTGTGAAATAAATCATATTCAGAAACTTTCACCAGTGCAAAAGTGTTGTCGGACACTTGGAAGCGGAGGTGCCAGTTGGGGGTTTGGAGACTGAGATACAAGATGAAGAGGGGGGGAAGAGAAAGACAATGTTAAAGCCCAATGTGAAAGGCCATGTGAGAGGCTTTGAATAGCTGGATGCAGAGAGAAGAATGCCAAGAATGATACCCGCTTTTTCTGTCCATCGTTCTCTTTCTTCTTTCCCTGCTTGTCTGTTGCTCTGTCTATTTCCGAGCTCTCACTCTATTCTTGTTCTTTATATTCCTCCATGTCGCCGTGCATCTTTCATGCTGCCTTCCTCATGAATTCTCTCCTACATATTCAATTCTTTATCTCGGCTTATTTTCTGTCTCCGGCTATCTTTTTTGCTTCCCTCTCCCACCGTGCAATAGCTGACACAGTGTTCTTCCAGCAGAAGGAGGGCTATTCTGTGTGCGTGCATATGCATGTGTGTATGTATTTGGGACTACGTATGTGTGTCTGTTTGCACATTGCGTGAGCTCTGACTGGACAGGCAAAGTTTTGTTTTCTTAGCACGTCCTGGCGGAGTGTGACAGTGGACAAAGTGTCAGTGTGTGAGGGCGGGATGAAAGCCAGCCCCGAGTGTCATAGCATGCCCCAGATCTGACACTCTGCCGCCCAGAGCTGAGGACAGGGGCTAGCTGTCTGCATGATGTGGACAAAACCCAAACCCTGTAGAATAGGCCTCATGAGGAGAAAGCCAATAGGGATGTGAGGACAGTAGGCGGTGAGGGTAGACAGGAGCACTGTCTGGGTATCATGTGGCAAACTGACTGGGCAGACAAACAGAGAGCCTCCCCCCCTCCTCCCCCCTCATCTGAGTGTCATCACTGCTGATCTACTCTGCAGGGGAAAATCATTCTTTAAAAACTTCTTGGACTACTTTCCTTCTAGCCTTTTTTTTTTTTTAAATACCCATACACAGTATTTGATCAAGCCATTAAGTCCAAATGAATGCTTTCTATGTTAAACTTGCCCTTTGTATTTTTAAACTAAAACAACAGATGGTAGGTTTTCAGGTATTTATTTTGACTTTCAAAGAAACAACAAATTATGTATTTTTTTGTTTTCATCTGCTCATCTCTTCCTGTCACAAGTGATCAGCTCTTTATGAACCCTGCAGCAGCAGCAGCAGCAGCAGCAGCAGCAAACAAAGCCAGAGTGTGCCATGTCATGCTTTGGAGCTGTACATTTATACTAGGGTCGTAATATATTGAATTATCTCGTATTATGTCTCTACTCTTTAGCTTAGAGATAGCCATGATGATCCCCGCGTGCATCAGCTGCCTTTCTCCCCTCATTCGTCTCCATTTATATACATTAAGCTCCCATCTCCTCAGAGGTGAATTAAATCTCTGCACAATTCCACCACTCACTGCTCTCCACTGCTCTCCCCTCCTGCAGCTCAATTCCCTGTGGCAGCTACCACTTCCGCAGCAGAGTTTGTCTCTCTGTGGGGGAAAGAGATTCTCCCAGAAAGCTAAGGGGGGCTCCCTTTTTGCACTGGAACACAGGGTCTCTGGCGTGGTGAGATGATCTAGGAACTCGAGGACCCATCAAGCCATTAGGGAGTCTGGGAAGGCTGCAAAAATTAGCCGACTAGGCATTGTGGGAAAAGAAGCATGCTGCACTTTAGTATACTAAAAAAAGTGTGAGGAAAATGGCAGCATGCGTCATTTGTTGGTATAGACATAAGTGTGTGCAAACATACCTATGTGCACATACATAAATACAGTATATGCACAGATGCCAATATGCTTCCTCACACACATTTACATTAACATTGGCATGGAGAGGATGCCTTGCTCATCTGCTGGCTCACTGTGTTTAATGGAGAGCCACACACATCGCCTTCGTACAGATTCAGCCGAGCAGAGAGACAGTGGGGTAGATCGAGAGAGAAGACATGCATAAGTCTGCAGGTAGTGGGGGGTGGGGGGTAGGGAGAGGGAGGTGGCCAAAAAGAAATCAATGATTTTACTCATGTTTGAAAAAAGGGAAGTGCGTGGTGAGCGCGGAGATGTGGCCGACCTTCAGGTGCCCTGGCGCCTTCCTTTCATGTGCAGAGCAGATTACCCAGTGATTTTCAGTGGGAAAAATGAACTCACTGATGCAGTGCGCTAATTTCATTTAACATTTAAAGAAATGAGAAAAACGCAAGAGTTGCCACGGGGCGAGGTGGAAGCGGGGTATGGGGAGGGGGGGGGGAGAGGAGCTGAGGGAAAACGTGGTGAAGTCAGCAGTTTGTGTTGAATGGAGTCGGAATGAGAGATAAGCCGTGAGCCATCAATTCATTACTCCACGTTTTCATCCATCCTTTTACATGTCGTTAAAGCTCGTCCTCCATGGCCTCTGCCCGGATGAACACGCGTGGTCCAGAGCAGTGTTTCAGATCACACTGACAGTTGTTTCCTGCCCTTCATCACAGTAGCCATCAACACAGGCATGTTGGAGTTCAAAGGGCGAGCCCAGCGACCTGGAGCAGGTTCAAGGTTTTTCTTGCACCATCAGCACAGCTGTATTGGCTTTCGCAGAGATGCTTCTCAGCGATTTCTGCAACATAAAGAGTTAAGATGGCTGTGCTCTTGACTTTTGCTAATCCTATTACTCGAGAGTGCTGCTCTTAGAGGGCTCCAACCTCACTTTTATTGGAAATCCTTTGCCGTTATAAAGCCTTTTAGCCTTTGGCTGGGCTATTGCTCTCATAAATCTAGTTCCTGGCCTTTGGGCAATTCCCTCATGTTTGTATTATTGCAATGTTACTTATAGACATTTATATACTGACACAATTGAGCTCTCATAATTGTCATAATGCTCGTACATTCAGCTGCAAGTTTTCAGCTGAGGTCAGCCTTTTTATGTTTTTCTCTCCCGGCTGCCTTACAGTTGTACAGTTTCATTAACGCCATTCAGGTTAGAACAACTGAAAGTCGGACAGGGAGCTGGGAAACAACCAGGGCCGGCTGTAATGCTTCTAATTTCCTCCTTAGCTGGTCTCTAAATGTTTGTGCTTTGTCACTGCCACTATACCACAGAATAAATGTACTCTCTCACCTCCCTGAGCCTCCTCCCTCTCGCTCTCTAATTCATCTCATTTCCGCCTCGTGGTCGGTTCAATCCCCACCTCCTTTCAGAGCTGGCTCGTCCTCCGGCAGGCGAGCGCTGCTGGCTGCTCCGTATTCTGCGGCTGTTGTGTCTCTTGTGGAGAGTGATTGTGCCGGTGGCAGGGAGGTCAATTGGAAGAAATTGCGTTGCAGCCACCGTGGAGCTGAGGCGAGAGGGAACAAACTGGATATTAGCCCAATCCATGTAGGCCTGCGTGTTTACACCATCCACGCCCCCAGTGCCACCACCCTCAATACTCACATGCACACTCAATCCCTCACTCTGGTCAGTGGCTGACTGGAGGAATGGACCTCCACTCGGGCGCTATTAAACATTATCATGCACTCGTGCAAATCCAAATTTACATGTGTTGATACACTTGCTGCACTCGGCTTGAAAAACATACAGGTTGTAATATTAAATGGCCTCTGTGCACTTTCTGCTTTGTGACTTTCCGGCACGTCCCCGCAGCCTTGTTAGCCAGGCCAGTCGAGTAAAGCTACAACTCAAGGTCTCTGTGTTGGTGCTTAGCTCAGGATTAAAGTGTGTACATTTCAGCTTCAGGGGACAAAACTATTGTTGCCCTGTCGCTTTGTTCTCTCCCTTGGTGAAAAATATGTTTTTTTCAAAAGGTGGTTGTTAGAACTGCTGTTTTGCTCTGTCTCCCATCTGATGCTGCCTGGTTTAACAAAATGAATGCTGTTTATACGTGATGAATAGCAAGTTCAGGACAAACTGCATCCAGACAGCCACAACTAAATGTTACTTTTGCCAATAGTTAGATGTACATCATATTGTATGCCTATGCTTGTTATATTCCTGTTTACAGGATGAACACATGCACGGGTGCATTATAATAACATCTATATTTATTTACTATGTGGACATATTGGTATGAGGAAGGTGTACTGTGAAATGTATCTTATAACTGTGAACATATCACTATCAGAGCTTAAAGTGAGTAAATCATCAAGACACCAAACTGACATTATTTATTATTTTGAAAATAAGGACAGCCACTACAATCTTAGATCTCAAGTGCCTTGCTGACAGCATATTTATGGAAATATTTTTTAATTCATTTACTTTATTGGTTAAGTCATTTAAAAAAAAAAAAACGATCTGCAGTATTTTTGGGTTGTTTGTGCAAGGGACCTGTTCCTTGAATCTCAACACCTATGCTGCATGTTGCTAGTTTGGCAACTTGTGTGAGATAACACATGAACAAGGATATTTGGCCCTTAAGCATCTTAACAACTTTCTTTCCATTCTTCCAAAAATGTTTGCATGCTTGGCAAAAGTACATATGAACATGCCAAATAAACCGGTTTACTCATGTGCTCACCGTTACTCCATTCTGTCTTAAGGTTCAGCCGTCAGGGTGTGCAGAACAAGTTTCATAAAGTTGACCTCTGGCAGTTTAACAGAGTTCTACTTTTCATTTCACATAAATAAGGATGTTTTTAGTAGCTTTGCACACATCCAAGACAGCCTCTGCTTAAAGAAACGGTAGATGTGCCACCACCCATCTAATCTGATATTGCCATCTGTAAGCTGCATGCACATACTAATGGGGGCTGGCATTGGTAATTTCCGTTGGAGACCTTTTGTTGTTGTGATGAGTAATTAACAATGGCCTACAAAGATGTTGGTGTGAATATTTAATAGTGACAAAGCGGGGGAGTGAGTAGACAGTGTTAAAACTACGACTCATGTATAATTCATGGTCGCTGACAGTGATTGGACTATCTTGCTTCTTTCTCTTCCCCCCCCTTCTCCCTCCATATCCCAGGGTACACCGGGCTCTCCTTGTATAGAGGAGAATCCAATGTGGAGTGGCACTTCATATCTTGTTAGACGATTTATTCGTAGTAATGAAGGGTTTTAATGTACTGTACGGCACAGAGCTCCGGCTTTGGTTGTAACATACTCAGCAATGATCTGTGGGATGGATTATTTGAGCACTGACTTTAATTTAGATTCAATTACAGGGCTGGTGTTATAGGATGGGATGTGACCTCTGTGAGCTGTTTCTGTCTGAGCCTTTACAGCCAACCAAGACAGAGGAACACTGGTTCAAAGACGGTTTTCTTTTCCTCTCAAAATGTCTCGGGTGTTCATTCCCACCCCAAACCTCTCTCAGTCTCTCCCTTTTCCACCCCTCCTCTTTCCATTAGTTTGTCGGACTTGCCGTTTGCTGTGGCTCTCTTATCTCCCTGCCCTAAACATCTCCGTCCCTCTCAGTCCAGACTTACCAATACAGTCCCTCATTTGTACAACTCTTCACCTCTCCACCACTCTTCTCCCCACAGGTCTTTCAGCCCACTCAACTGATACCATCACTCACATGCACATTGAAGCACACACATGTTAATACCCACACACCTTTCAGATGATGTCTCTCCCCACTTCATCTTCCCACTCTTTGCTCTAGAGAATAACACATTTCTTCTGAAAGGCAGCCTATCAACAGGCAGCATCACCAAGGTCCAGAGACGCCGTTTTACACGATTGGTTTCCACCAGGCTGCTCCCACATACCATACAGAATATGCAGCATGTGGAGCAAGATGGATGGAGTGATTATATACGAACACATGGTTTGACAATTATTAGTTGCTTTTTAGTTCAAATGTTTTCTCATTTCCTAGCAGCATTGGACTTTTCGTGCAACTAAAATTGATTGCCTTAGTACTCAGCATCCTTCTTCTCTCACACATATTCCCTCTCTCTGTCCTTCTCGTATTTCTGTCCCCAGCCAGTTAGAGGGAGTAAATAACTATTGATTTGGGCAAACTGAAGCTTGCTAGCTAAGATTCTGTTTTGCTAAATGCTCCCTTTGTCTCCTGCCCCTGATGTTGGTGAGCAGCATTCACATTGTGTCGGACCTTACATGAAGTTCAGTTTGAGTTTGTTTGGAAAGATTGATAATGGGGGCAGGTTTAGAATTTCAAACACTATCTAATCTAATCTCATACATCTCATCTTCATGTGCACAGGACAATGGCAAAACTAGTTGATATTTTTCAATTTTTGGTGGCTATTTCCAGAGTAAGATGGCTAAAATAAAATAAGATGTGTCTTTATTTCAACTCCCAGGTAGGGCTGCTCGATCATGGCAAAGATCATAATCTCAATTATTTGGGTCAATAATTGTAATTGCGATTATTCATTGACTTTGAAAACATCCATTTATTGGAGAAAAAAAATGTGAACTGTATGTTGTTAACAGTTAATTACCCTGAACTTGAAGTATAATTCAACTGAAAAACCAAAAGAAAAAAATTATTTAAAAAAAGTAATAATAATAAAATAATCGTTTTATTTCGATTACGTTGTTTTCGTAATCGTTGCAAGCCATAATCGCGATTTAAAATACGATTAATTGAGCAGCCCTAATGTGTTGTTGCTCTGCTTCATTTAATACAGTATATAGTGAAACACACTGAATATACAGCAGGCAAGGCAAGTTTATTTATATAGCACCTTTCAACACAAGGCAATTCAAAGTGCTTTACAAAAATGAAAGAGGGTAAGAAAATGGCATTTAAAAACCGTCATTGAAAAGCTCAAATAAACATGAATAAAAGTTACAGTGCAGTTTAAGATGTGAATAGTTCAATTAAAAGCAAAAAGAAAAGTCTTCAGCCT
>NW_011357368.1:4291923-4316911 GCF_000735185.1 Notothenia coriiceps
ATGACATATTTCTTTGCTATTATCATTATAAAAATATAATTACACCCAATACTACTAGGCGTTCTCAATTGAAAATAATGGAACCGAATCTACCCAGAACCATACTTTTCAAACTCTTTGTGACGAGATACTCTAACCTGAAAATGGTACAAACAAGTGGCAACATGTGTGATGAAGGTGTTGCGCTGGGCTATATCATGCAATTGAAAGTGAAACTTAACCTCGCTCCATTGCGGAGATATTCCCGCGAGAGTGCGGAAAACTTAAATGTATTTATTTATTTCAAATGTGAAATTTTACCAATATACTCACGGACCACTAGGGGGCGCTCACGGACCACCAGTGGTCCGCGGACCACACTTTGAGAAGCACTGCTCTAGACATGTAAGCAGTGAAAAAGGATGTGAGATAAACTCACGGGGGGCTGAGCACAATTACTCATCGCCTCCTTCCATCAACAATGCTAATAGTAATCCGGTTACATACTTAAGTCAGCAAGGCAGTTGTTGCTATCCTGTCTCACACTGAGTCCACACTTTTGCATACAAATAAGCACAAATAAGGGCTGCAAGACATTTGGAAAAAATGAAATTGCAACAAATTATTTTCCGGCAATATACTTAGCAATGTAGAAAGAAAAACACCATTAATCCTGCATACTGTGGACCAAAATTACTACAAACAATCACACAAACTGTGATTTCTATAATGTGTGCGGGTGTTTTCTAGCTGTAAAGGCTTTGACCATTGGTCGCACTTTAGTTATTCCTGCTAACTTGTCATGTAAGCATGGTAATGTAAACATTAGGCATTTAGAACAAAAACAGCAGCACTGCAACTATGTTCAAACCTCACAGAGACGCTAGTGTGGCTATAGAAGCCATTTAGACTATTAAGTCAATTATATCCATCTTGATCAATTTCTCATAAACACATTCACACACACACATACATACCAGACACACACACACACATGCATGCACAGCTACATGTTCTGTTAAGCGGAAGGAGTTTCTTTGTTTTTTGGCATAGATTAGTGTTGCAACGGTGGGGTAAGGACAGCCCAATTTGTCAAGAGAGTGCATGAAGCTAATCACATCAAAGGAGCTGCTACCCAGGCTAATATCAGCCCACGAGCAGGAGGCCTCATTCATTAGTCTGCATCTGCAGGACAAATCACTTCTATGCTGACATACAAAAGCAGCACACACGCAAGCGAGATCATGTCTTGTGGAACTTGCAGCGGGCTATTGATATTAGATAAACAACGCTGGAAATATTCGGTTTGACGGATTGGATGTGACATCAGATTTAACTCGTGAATTGTGTTTGTGCTACAGCTAGCTCTGTAAATCTGTACATGGTAAAGTGGTCCTGCAATGCACACTGCAGCAATCATGTGTATGCAAATGTGTGTGTGCTTCAAAGAAAAAATGCTTTTTCTCTATGGCACAGTTCCATTTAGAGCGCCACAGCCTCTCTTTTGCTTGAGAGGAAATGTGGATCAAATGGATGTTTCCACGTATACTCTACAAGAATGAAAGGCGCCGGAAGAATATTCTACCTTCTTAGCTGTAATAGAGCAGAGCTGTGCCATTCAATGCAGTATCGTTTGTCTCTATTGTCTCTGTCCAGTGGATATCACATCCGACTCAGCATTTTTACACAGCGTCCTCTGAGAAGAGAAGCACTCCTCTTGGGCTTTTCTGGTAGAGAGTGCAGTTGAGGTAGAAGACCACAGCTATTTAAGCTTCTGGATCAAAATGTACCCAGTTGCTCGGTAGAAACCAAATCACTCATATGCTTATTAACTTAACAGAGCCATTACACTGCAGCATGTCCACCACAAGTACTTTACAGTCAAAGCAAACGTCAGCCAGCAAGGAGCTATTGAAGTATTTCCATTTGAAAGCTCACATCTTAACCAGTCAACTCAACATTGGTCTAGATTTAAAGGAAAATGCCAACAATGCCTTAACCGTAGCTGAGAGGGTGTATAGTCTTGACATTGTTACATTGTATATCTAATAATGTGGTGATCAGAAGTAAAGATTAGAATGTGTGAAGCTATATAAAGCCGCTTTGACTGGCTTTATATATAATTCATGCTCATACATGTTGCCTGTCACCTGGCTGGGATGCTGTTGTTACGCACAGCTTCTGTTCCATAAATCCTTTTCATCACAGATACCGACAATGTTGTTGTTGTGGTGTGTAGCATAAGGACGCCAAGTCTTTTATCACCGTCCCAATTAATGTCTTTATTCTGCTTTTCTATTTCCATTTATTTTCTCATGAAGAGAAAACCAACTTTCACAAGCTCAGTCTTCACCAACCGGCACCTCCGATTTCACACAAGCAGGCATACGGGCACACTGTGATGTGTAAAGAAACAAAGAAAGAAAAAAGAAAAAACGATACCAAACTTATTTTCTTTAAACACAACAGGAACTGTCATATTGTTGATGGTTTGGTTGATTCACCAAACCATGAATAATGTGTGCATAAATTAAGCAAAGGGAAAATGAGAAATGATTCTGTGATGAGAGGAAATGGAACGCAGTAGTGGCCAATCAACTCATGAAGATTAGAAATAGAAACAACAAACACACCGGACATAACAAACATGCAAGGATGTAAAACCTGAATGCTGAGGCAATAACGCTTTTCATGGCACTGATGTCGGGGCAGGGGGCTTCTGTGTGGACATTGGGAGATGTGCCACCAAAGATAAGATGCACTGCCGCCTTCGCCATTTCTCCTAGCTGGGGGGTATTTTGTTGTTTTTGTTCTTCATAGCTTTGAAGCTCTAATGCGTCTGATCTGCCATCTATCTCTCGTCTCCCATTCTGTCCAGAGCGTGTGACGGCACTGTAGCCAACACACAGTGGGAAAGGTGGCCCGGCATGTCTTTTGGAACAGGAAGGCTATGCTAATGTAAATTCATTAAAAAAGATCTTTGGTTCTGATGTGACAGTTATATTATCTGGCTGCTGTGCAAGGCTTGTCAGATTTCCAGATTAGCTCTGCCACCGCCATCTAAAGCTTATGCATTTAAACAGGAATCAAATGTTTCAATACGGGCTGTGCTGGTGTTTATTACACTGCGACTGCGTCTTTAAATGCACCCTAAAAAAACACTTTCAAATATGTTATCATGTGGGCCACAAGCTTAAAGATCAACACTGCTGAGAGTTCAGTAGATCCAGATTTTGTTAGAGGATGTTGGTTTGTCAGAAAGGGTTATAAATGTACCCAATGACACAGGCAATATCGCAATAATCTCTATTGCTCCCATGCCCTCTCTTAGTCTCCCAATGTTGCTTTCTTCCCCCGCCTACAGCCCGGGGGCGTCTGCCTGGGAGGCACGTCAGCGTGTGTCTCCCTCTGTCTCTCTGCCACCGTGGCAAATCAATTCTTAATAAACCATCTGAAGGCTTCCTCTGCTATACCTTTCATTTCCTCTCCTCAAAGCTGCAGGGCAAATTAGCCTGCCAAGAGGATGAGAGAGAGAGCAAGCGGCAGAAGAAAGCAGCAGGGGGGGGGGTGAAAAAAAACGACCAAACACCTACAATTAAATTAACAAATCACTGTGCTTAATTAATCTGGGAATTACAAGCAGAACTGTGGGTTTGAGACGTGACTGACATGGCTAGCGCTCTGTGCATCTGCTTTTGTTAGTGCTGACGGGGTGGGGAAGCAGAGGTAGGTGAAGGAGGAAAGGAAAGGCAGATGAAAGCTTAATAAAAACTCTCCGCAGAGCCCCCTGAGCAGAATAGCGAGGCTGTTACCTACTCCTCCTCCTCCCCTTCTCTTTTCGGTTCCCCCTGCCTCCAACTCTCTTATATCCTTGTCATTCCTTCCTTCCAGCTCCAACCATCTCTCTCCCTGGTGTGTTTCCCCTGATCCACCCCATGCCCCTCTCCTCCTTCATTTCATTTCCCTGGCTGTGAAACCTATGTTTGCTAATGAGGTGTGATTGACAGCTGGATTACACCATCGCTTTGTAATCCTTTCATTTCTGTGCTTAGGATAATCACCCCCCCAGACCAGGGCCCTGCCTCACGCCTCTGGAGAGAGTCAACAATGTATGTGAGTGCATGTGTGTGTGCATGTGTGAAACTCTATGCATGTGCAATATTCAATTGTGTGTGACTAACTTCTCCCAAAGCCCAGTTCATAGGAGGGAAATAAAACATTAATTATCTCCGCTGTGCAGTGAGGCCAACAATAAGCCAATCATCATGCAAGACCACCAACACTCTGGTACATAGTTCATAAACCGTCCAATGGGCAGAGAGGACCTGTCTTTCTGTCTAAGTCCTAGCTTGGAGAAGAGAAAACAGCCCTGTTTGCCAATCTGTCAGCAGCTTCTCTTCCCTTTCTACCCTAGAGATGAGCAAACGCTCTTCACTTCTGAGTGTGGCTGCTCCCCTAGTCTGTCTCCTCTGTCTCCCCCTTCCCTTCCTTCCCCCCACTCCCTCACAGGAGCTTGTTCCCTCGGCGGCCACAGGATTCACTTTGTTTTTGATCATTCTCAGATTCAGTGCTAGACAACTTATCTGCTTCTCTACATTCTCCCAGGCCCAGAGGAGGAAAGCAGTGCTTTTTTAATACCCTCGCTCTTTGCCTCTTCCTCTGATGTGCTGAAAAAG
This sequence comes from Notothenia coriiceps, assembly GCF_000735185.1. Lineage (NCBI taxonomy): Eukaryota > Metazoa > Chordata > Actinopteri > Perciformes > Nototheniidae > Notothenia > Notothenia coriiceps. The sequence goes on from NW_011357368.1 coordinate 4,296,579, forward strand.
ACAATAGACAGATAGGGAGAAGGAGAAGAAAGGAAATTCTGGCCAGTGTGCTTTAAAAAGCGTGTTGGTCCCGAGGCTTGACTGGCTCTGTAGACTACATTTAATCATGCAGTTTGACCAATAGTATTACTGTACAGTGCCTGTTTCGCTTTATAGACGGAGAAATGCTGCAGTGTCAAGGGCCAATCTGCAGCCTTAGGGTTACTCTAGAATATTAGTTATTCACAGAAGTCAACAACTGTATTATGGAGTAAGAACGGAGCCTTAATATTGAAATAAATAACAGGATATCTTATTTTTGTATTTTTGATAGGTTGTTTGCCAATAATTCCCAAAGCGACATATGAATATTGAATATTTGCTTAACAGAGACAGGTGCACAATGCACCATTTTAATTTGACACAAGAGTAAGTACTTAGATTATAGCAACTTAACTACTCTGTAAGGTTTATTAAAATATAAGGGTTTAGGCTAATAATAAGTATGTGTGTTACAAGACCTGACAATAACTGAAAATGTGGGTTTTAATAAGCTGCTACAGATGACCTTTACTGCCTTCTTGTTGGCGAAGACAGTCTAATAATGAGAACAATAGTCAAATATACAATATAATACCATATTCAATATGTTTGAGTTACTTTCCATGTGCATTGCTTTTCTGGCAATGTACCAACATGCCTTACAACACATTACAAGAAAACATGTAAATATATGAATGCCCACTTAACTTAGCTCCCAACACATACACACTCACACATGGTGCACTTTTTCATTATTAACAACAATATCTAATAGTATACGCTGTGAATGAGCTGTAGATCAGAGATCAAAGCTCAGACCACATTGTATTCTGATTATCTGAATAGTGCTTATTTCTCTGCTGCCATGACAGCAAATTATAATTCAACAAACAAAGAGGTATATACAATACAACATATCAAATCTTTGATCATGTGTCAATCTTTAAGTATAATATCAAGTCTTCAGCAGTTCAAGCTTCTTAAATATCAAGGTTTGTTTCTGCTTTGTGTTTTATTCTTGTTTTTTTTAAAGACATCAGTTTTTGCACTCAAAAGATTGGCAGTAATTTGGTCTGACATTTTATGATTGTTAAAATTGTAATTTGAAATAATTGCTAGACTTTTAGTTGGATCATATGTAGTGTTAGTTGGAGCTCTACATCAATAACCGCACATAGTCCTAACCAAAAATGTCCTTGAGCAACAATTCAACCCCGACCTCAAAGGATTGCTAACTATCAAGCTACCCCAAACGACTGGGAGAAATAAGGATCCCCCTTTGGGGCATTCAATTAAATCTTTCAAACAAAAAAAAAGGCAATCTCAATCTTGACATGAATCATCAGACACCGTTTGCAAAGACTGAAGCTCCTCTGGTAGCGCCTTTGTTAGCCCTTATTAGCTTTTAGCCAGTTGAATAGTGTTGGCCCAGACACCCTGGGACCCATCATTGTCTTCTGATTAATTAGCATTACTGGCACTCTGTTTGTCGACCCTCAACTCCTCTAGCCTTTTCTCCCTCCGTCCTTTGTGTTCCCGCATGGCTCCCTTGTTCCGAGGTGATGATTGGACTGTGTTCCGAACTTAAGAACGTAATAGGGAACATTCACAGGGAGTTCAGGACACAATTAATGATTACCAGAAAGCCAAGTCTTCTGAAGGCTTCCATCCCTCGTTTCATCCTCCCTTAACAAAGACGAGGGACCTTAAAGCAAAAGGAATACCATATGAGGCTGTAATGCTCTTGGATTGTTCCTGCCCACATTCTCGGAGAGATCATACACTTCTGCTGGTTGATTCGAAAGTGTGAGAAATTGACAGAAGTCTCGTTAATTAACAATAATGATCTGTTCCCAGTTTGGGGAAACTAGGAAACAGGGAGGAGAGATAATTGGGGGCTGGGTTAGAGGTGAGAACGCTGAATTTCTTTGTTATATGACCATTATGAGGAGCATTCATAACAATGGCTGCAAATGCCCTTTTAGTTCTCTTCTCTTTAATTATGTTTTGTTATAAGAAACTGCAGTAAAATATTTTTTGCAAAGTGAGCTCATGCATTTTTTATTTGCTGGGTGAAATAGTAAGATAGAATAATCTTTAACTGCAGAATGATGTCACCGATATCTCTGCCACTTAAACTGCCTTCATCGCAGCGCTACCTACAAAATAACAAGTGATGAAGGTGAATCATTGCTTTATTGGTTGCATTCACAGTGGCTTAATTTTCTAACATAATCAATTAGGCTGTAATTAAAATGCTGCCATAGGAAAACAGAGGCAGTGGAGGAGTGAGTGGGCAGGAACAGCACACCAGTGTTTGGGTGCAGGCCAAAACTATACTGGAGTAGTGGGCGGCCTGAAGTCAGGATCCCATTTGTTTTATAGTCCCACAATGGGTTGCTGTGTTTCTTTGTGCAGGTATGTGCAATAATCAGAATCAGGAACCCTTTGCTCATCCCACAGCAGAGAGAATAGCAGTGTTACAGCAAAAGGACAGTGCAGACAAAAGGCAAACATATGATTAGTAGACTAGCATAAAGAGGAAAGCACATTTTAATATAAATAACAGTGATATAAAAACAGGCAGGGGCACCAGATCTGATGACTGATGGAGGGGAGAGCTTCTATCTGATTCTTAACTATATTGTGCCCTCCGTCTGACAGTAGCCTAGCTGAAGGACATGGTCAGTGTGGCTGTCGTGCAAAGAGAAAACAGCCTTGTAGTTTTATCGCCATCCTGCTGTTGTAATCCCCGTCCACCAGCCAAAGGAACAGCGGTGGGAGCGCCTTGCTTCGCTCGTGCTCCTTCTGATAAACTATTTCACCAAAGACAGCAGGGAAACCTTACAACGGCCGCTGTGGAGTCTTAATCCGACACCACCAATAAAAAAAACTCCTAATCTCAGACAAACTGTGCACGTATGTGTGTGTTTAGGGGAGAGAGGGAGAAAGAGAGAGAGAAAGAAAAAGTGTCCCCTTGTCATCTCACAGCCCGTGCAGACCATCTGCGCGTTAAAGAGCTGGAGTCCAAGCAAAGTATTTAAACGGGTTTAATGTCTTCAGGAGGGCCATAACCTTGGTCCTGTAGGACCCCAGAAGGCCCATCATGCCAAGGCAGAAGGTCTCTTAATGTACCAAGCAGATGACAAGGATGCAGAGTTCACACACACACACACACACACACACACACACACACACACACACACACACACACACACACACACACACACGCCGCAGAGCAACTCAATCTGCAGGAAGTCTCCCACATTGGTTCATCCACTCGCCTCTTCCCTCCCTCCCTGTCTCCTTTGTCCCTACTCTCAAAACAAAGCGGGAAGATGTCAAAAATCTCATTAAAAAAATAATGGCCTCCACCTGCTTTCTCTCCGTTCTCATTCCCTCCTGCTTGCCTTTCTAATGACCAGCTTGGAAAAACCTGCCATATTCCCACTATGCACAGAGCTCCGGACAACTACCTCTTTGCACACAACGCATTCAGCCAGAAAACACACACACTGGGCACACAAAGACACATAACTGTTCCACAGCATGGCTTCCCAGGACTAACAATATTAATCAAAAGGGACTCCTGCAGGTGTAACGCCTGCCCCCCCTTGCTGATCTCATAAACCACTCATGTCTAGACTTTAACAGGGAAAGAAATGCTCAACCACGTGGGTAAATCATTTATATGAGCCTCTCAGGAAAATCCACACTCCATCCTTTAAAACTATTGGACACATACATCAGGCCTGAGGTTACATGTTAAGTAAATATATGTCAACTGGCTTTTTGTCAACAGCTCCCTGAGGTCAGATTAGCCTTTGGCCTGAAGAGCATAAAGAAGCACCTTAGTATGTCCGTGGTGTCTGCGCCACTTTACAACACGTCTGCCTCATGCGTCTATTTAATAACCATGGAAAACGGATGTGTCTGTGCCTGTCTCCGTGACTGAATATCCACACAAAAATTAGCCATAAACCATGTAATAGTTCAAACAGATGGTAGAGAGAGAAAAAGGATTGGTGTTGTTATTTTGCATTTTAATAGGAGATTAGATGGTTGCACAGAGAAAACATGAAGGAAACAGAACGACAAAAGAAAAGAGAGATAGGACTTTGTGAAAGATTAGAATAAAGTGAGACACCGAGATCCTAAAGTAATAATGAAAGGAAACAATGGGAGTGATTTAGGCAGGAACAGAGAGAAACAAAAGGAGGCTGTATTCCAATAAAGGTCTAATCTCCATGAGGACGCCTGTCTGCTATCGACCCAGATAACACTGCGGGCTCTGTATCATGAGATTTGGGGCTAAAGGTAAACAGCAACTCAAAACAATCTAATTCAGTTTGAGGGTGAAGGGAAAGAGAAAATTGATGTATTGTCCATCCCTGTGGAGTGTGTGAAAAGAAATGGCATCTTTTATTCAGGGCCCTATGAGTCACTCCATGGAAGCGGACGTCTGTCCCACATCACCACTCTGAACCACTAAAGGGTGTGTGTCAGATTTTGGGCAGAGGAGAAGTTTATTTTTAATATAGTTCTTGGTATATTATTAACATCCAAGCCATGGGATCCTGTAAGGTTATTTGTGAAATTGAGTCATTTTTCCTTATGAAAATAGCTATGTGCAAAGAAATGTATATGTATACTGTATTTCAAATTATGCACTTTAAAATGCAAAATGATGTTCAGAATACAGTCCAAAACGCACAGTCAACTAACAGGCCAGCAATTGGATTTTGAAAAAATCTCCTAAATCCTCATAGGAAAGCTTCACCGACCGAGGCAAGGGAGACTCATCACCCAGGGCATTCTGGAAGAGATTTTAGAAAATATTATCCTATGGAGAAAAAAAAGTTAATTCACAGCTCTGAACAATTTGTTTTATTCAGAATGCAAAGCTCTCTCAGCCATTTCTCTTGGATTCTGTTTATCCTTCTAGTGGGCAACTGCCATGCTTTGAATATGACAGAAACAAGGTGCCACTGGAGGGAGAGAGAAGGGATGTGGGTCAGACAGGCAAGGCATAGATTTAAATGCCAAATGCTGCAATGTGAATCTCTACTGAATGGCAGTGTATAAAGACAGTGTAATAGACTGTAAGGGTATGCCTGTAAGAGGGTGAGAGAGCGTATATGTGTGTATGTAAGGATGAGAGAGAGCGAGAGAGTGCTTACAGTGCATCTGCAGATGTATTTATGAGTACAATAGCAACCCTGCGGCTGGCCATGAGGGTTAAGGACAGATATGGCCAGCTTAATTCAGACATTCAGGCCATTCATTCTGGCTGATGAGCTAAAGGAGGGGATCTAATTTTCAAAATGGAGCCAAGCACCAGTGGAGTTTCTAAAAAGAAAGCGATGACTGCAGAGAAATTCTCCCATTCCTTGTGAGACGTCAGCATTGTCATTACATTAAATCATAGCTCAGGTATGTCCAAAAGAAGCACTTAACACATTACCAATATGTCTTTCAAACACGCTTACCCCTCTTTCTCCCACACACACACACACACACACACACACACACACACACACACACACACACACACACACACACACACAGAAAGTGAGAACTGCCCAAAACCACAAGTAACCCAAACAAAGTCCAAGGTCAGCAGAGCGGCCCACTGAGCTGAAACCGCCGGCCCTGGCTTTCATTACCAGGAAGAGACTCAGCACAGGGGATGAGGGGACACATGGGATGGGGTTACGTTAGCTGGCTCTGTTTGTCTGAGGGAGTCTGGCCCGGGCCCAACTCCTACTCTCTCGTCTACGTAATACAAAACACTCCAAACATCGTGACAGCATCCATTGTTGATTCGAATATCAAACGTTCACATTTTCTTTACTGTGCTTTTCGACGCCGCGAAAAACAGACCCTTACTGAAGAACTTTGTTATACATATTTTACAGCGGATTTCTTTTTTTGAGTGAGTTGTGTGTGTGTGTGTGTGTGTGTGTGTGTGTGTGTGTGTGTGTGTGTGTGTGTGTGTGTGTGTGTGTGTGTATAAGTCATTTAGTGTGTAACATTAACCAGGCCTGGCAGAGCTCTGGCTCTAATGGTGCCTGTGACTGAGTGGTAAAGAAGCAGTCATGGCTCTAATGAAAGCCAGGCATAAAAGACAGTGGGCGTCCTCAGCACCAAATGTGTCATACATGTACATGCGGCGGTAAGTAATAATGTACGTATGGACACACGCAAGCACCCACCCACACACAAACTAAATGAGACCTATCAGCCCTTTAAATCATTTTCTCACCGCTTAAACCCCTACAGTTTCTCTGCTGTTTATATAGAGGCAGACACCTATTTGCTGCTAAAATGTAAATAAAAACACCATCTGACCCTCTAAACTGCTCTGTGAGAAGTGCAGATAACATTTTGAAATAACCATTAAATGTCCAGTTTACAACCTTACACTCTTCCAGCACAAACTAAGCAGTGTCCTGTTTTTATGTGCGTCTCAGCCATTAACTCTGGCAACTGGCAGGGGTTTTCCAGATGAATACAGAGCAAATCAATTCACTCAGCAGGAACAATGCAGGGTGTAGAATTTACTCCTGGAAATGTTTATTGGACACACTTTGTTTATCGATAAAAATCCATAGTTGGCCAAAAACACAGGGAATTTTTAGGAGGTGATGTAAATGAGCATCACTGCTGATTAAAAGAAGATTAGTCAAAAACAAAGTTGTGGAAGGCTGAAAATAACTCCAGAGACGGCTGAAAATGGAAATGAGTAACAAATTGGGATGCTGAAGAAATAATGAAAAAGGGAGGAGCAGTTTAGTAACACAAGGTTGCAATTCAAAAATGCATTTGATAGAATTTGCAATTCATATTACCATGTTAGATACAATTTCCAATGTGGCAGAGATGTATCCTTGGTTTTGATCATTGCTTTGGCTTTGTCATCATATTTGCTGTGGGGTTTTCAATAACTACCATAGTCTGTTACATTAATGGTAATTTGGTACTACAGTGTGATTCAAAATGACAAAATGTGAAATGCAACACCCTCCACCTCCAAGCCGACCTCCTGTCTAGACCCTCACATCTTCCCCATCATGACCAAGGTCCTAGTTCTGTCCTTCCCATTATTCCCCCAGGGGCTAACACGAATGAATGTATATATTTGTGTGTGTGTGTGTGTGTGTGGGTGTGTGCGTGTGAATGCGGAGTGGGTGAGTGTGTGCGTGAGTGGGTGTCATTACTCCTGCCCCCATCTGACGGTTTTGGGTTAAACAATGTTATTATTAAAGCCTTTCCAGAGTAGCTTCCTGCCTCCCTCCAGCGACACCCTTACAAACTATAAATCAACTGCCTGAGCCCTGTAAATCACAAACGATGTGTGTGAGTGTGTGTCTCTGAGTGTGTGTCTCTGTGTGTGTGTCTCTGTGTGTGCCTGGTGGCCACTGCAGCTGTGCTCTCAGACGCGCATGAAGATGACATTGCAGCTGTGAGCGTGTCACAGCATAGATGAGCCCATGTTACTCTAGTTCGAGTCTTTTTAAAATCACATTGGAAACAAATGACAAATGTTAAATAAAAGCATATGCTTTGAATATGAATTTAATGGGAATACTGAAAATGAATTACAGGCATGTATGTTTAATGAAGGGAGAGAATCATGTTTTTTGGTCTGAAAACATAGCAATGTTTGAAGCTGACTTTTGTGTTTATGTGGATAATGTTGTCCACTAAAACCTATTTTGTCAGTAGCCAATTGAATTCCTTGTACAGAAAGCATCCCTGTTGGACCTCCAAAGATTAGTTTATGTCTGAACGGAAACACAGAGACATTTTCATCTCTTTGAGACCAAACCGGATAAATAATGCTCTCTGAAATGCACGGCTCCTGTGCAGCAGTGATGGCTCATTCTGTGATTGCTTGTGATTGTGTTGACACCCCCTGCTGGGCTGAAAATATCACTACCTCACAGAGAGCAAGCTCACTGCCAGCAACAACGTCCCATATCCAATCCCACCTCCAGCCATGCAGGCTACAATATACTGAAAGTAATGAATCACTAAAAATCAAGCGGATATCTTCTTCAGCCTCATATCACTCCAAACACAAATATACACAAACAAGAGAAAAAACAACCCAAAAGCAATACATTGAAACCTATTGTATATCCTTAATCTAACCGACTGTGTGAAACTATACGCTTATGTATACTCAAGAGCAGTGTCGGGTTTAGACAGCTGTATCCCCAACAGAATGAGAAATATATATTGTGCCGCTGCCGAAAACACTGCCGACCCATAAAAGAGCTATTGTGTGCCCACAGCAAAACAATACAGTTTAGCTGAGCTATGAGGAAAAAAAACATTTGGATCAATACAGAATTGCAATTAGCCCACATTGGCAGGAGCAGTGCCAGATTAGACACAGGATGTCGATCCCATTTCCTGCACTATCGGGCCCCCAAACTAAGTTGGCTCACTTCGTAATTGGAGCAACACACACAACTGGGTAAGACACTGCAGTGTGAAGGTACATGAGGTTATGGTGATGAAGATAGGGATGATAATAATAATGGTAAGAAGGTTGAGCAATGTAGGAAAACAAGAAAAAAGGATAGCATGTCAAATAAAAGCATTTGAAGTGTGATCAAACGCAACCACATATATTTTGACCTCAAATGTTGAAAACATGTGATTCTTTGTGTGAAGATGCAACATCGAAGCACAGCCTTACAACAGCAGACCAATATACCGACTTAAAGGCGCAGAGTTAACCTGACCATCTCATTTCTGTTCACAGTATACTTTGTTTACAATAATCGCCTTTAAGCTTCACACATGCAACAATTTACAGAATTCAACTTTTTAAAGTTTTGCATCAGTGTTTTTAAATACATAAATGCTACTTACACAACATGAAAAGGACATGGCCTTGCATTGAAAGAAAACACATCACCACATATATTTTTCTTTCACTGCCATGATCTCATTTTGAGCTCTCACGATGTACATTTTCCGGACAAAACTGAATATAACTGACACGCCAATTAAAGGTCTTACCTTTGAGTGTGCCATGGCCTTGCAGTACATCCCTTGAAATCAGCACAGAGTAGAAGCTTTGTGAGAAGCCAGGTCGGCAGGGACCTTTGGAAGCTTGCTCCCCATTATTCCTCTGGAAAGAAGAGAATAGAAAGCAAGACATCGATAAACATGGATTCCATTGATTTCTGGCCTTTAGCTTTGGAGAAAGCCAGCAAATTGTACACCAGTTAGCAGAAATATATTCAACAAGTTTATAAACTATATGCTCCTGGGAACATTAAATACCCACGCTCAGGCAATATCTGTTATGGATAACTTGCTCCATAACAGGAAACCAGGCAATGATTAAATGGGGATTTTATTGTAAGTATTGTGGTCATGGTTAAGTGAGATACACAGCAAACACCCGCACACACACACACGGTATATGCATCAGAATGTTTTCATCCTGAACCTGGGTTACACTAGCAGAGGGGAGCAGAGAACTGAGGAGAAACTGAGCAGTGCATGCCTGTGAAAACTTTGCACAAAGCATTCAGAGCTTGCTGTTGGTTAAATTGAACGATCTGACCCACTGCAGCCTCCACAAAAGTCAATGTGTGCGCGCACAAAGACACATGGTGCCAAGGCTGGCTGGAGCCTGAATGTGGAGGAGACATAATGCACTAAAGATGCCCCTCTTGGGAACGAATACCGCAGGAAAAAATATCTCGTCATTTTCCTAAATTTACATGGCATAAGTAATGGCTTTAGACACAAAAAGTGGCAGAGGGAAAGATTTAGCATGGTTCCTTGGTGCACCGTTTGGAGAAGCCCACCGGCGCCGACCTAATTCAGCTTGTATTGATTAAATGACGAGAAACGGTTGAAAAGCACCTTACAACTTCAAAGGTTAACTTATTGCAGGCGGATGCTGTTTGGTCAAGGGAGCCTTTTAAAGGAAGGTTCCGCTAAAAATAAGCGTGATGACTCAAATAGTTTGATAAAGAATACAATCATCCCGAGTGATAAAAAGCTGCTGCAGTTTTAACTTGTGGAGGATATTGCAGTGATGAATACGCAGCGTTCCAGAGAATATCTGGCGAGGTTCAGATTAGACAGTGCTGGGTCGTTCACTCTTTACTTTCTTCATTATATTATCTCGGAAACATCGTCATTCATTAGTAACCTATTTGCGTACTTGTAGGGAAATAACGAGCAGCGCTGCAGCACACTGGACTGACACTGGACTCCATGACTTTATTCAAGCCTGTGCGTTATGGCTGTGAAACCCTGCACCCGTCATGCGCCCCGCACTCTCACAACTCCTCTACACAGAATAAGAGGTTATAAGACAAAAGCGAAAGCTCACCCCGAACGTGTCAAAAAGAAGGGCTGCTGTCAGGACCAGAGCGAAGTCAGTTCTCATCGTGGCGAGCGAGCGAGCCAGGGCTGCCTGGACGAGGAACCAGAAAGAAAGAGGATAGATTCGCGAATCTTCTCAAGTAATTGTGTAAATTCCCCTTGTTGCTCAGTCTCTTCGTTAGGTCCCTCCTCGCTCCGTGAGTGTGCTGCAGCTCTGGCCCGAGTTTCCCCGGCTCTCTCATCTGCAGGTGAGCGCTCCGCTCAGCACCAAGGCGCAGCGTCACTCTCCAACCCCTCCTTTCACCCGGCGCAGGAGAACTCCACACACGCACTTAAAGAAACACTCGGTCTGAGCTTCGGATCAAACAACCGCACCACAGACGCCTTCCCGGGGTCCCAGGTATTTTAATCCCTCTCCTGGGGAGACCTAAAGGGCTTCGCAGTTTTATGGTTGAAAATAAAATAGGTCGGTAAACCATGATTGAAGTCTCTTTGCCGAAGTATGGGAAAGTCATTAACCACTAGCCGTGAAAGTTCCAAGCAATAACATCTGACATGTACATTATTAGATTTAGACAGTTAACTAATCGGGCAGACGTGCGCAACATAAAAATAGTACATTATTATTTTTCTTTTAAACTGACTGGTGTAGATCCAGGTGCAGGTTTGTACCATAGGTTTGTACAGACTGAGCTAACGAAAGTGAAGATGCACATGTCACGTGTGCAGTAAGTAGAGGCCTAACACGTGACCTGCCGGTGATCAGTACAGGTGAAAAAACAGCCTCACCTCTCCACTATGTTCCAATTTATGAAACTTCCTTCATAATCGTACAGTAAAAGCATCTCATCACATTGATAGGTTGTCCTTTATGATAGCGCCACATATTTCATATACCATTGTCTAACACACCAAATGTATGACTAGCAATAGTTATGAAATGATTAATATATCATGATCGATACTTGTAATAGTTTTAATTATCTCTTGTTCAACATTTGTGATGAATAATTGAAATTATTTAATACTATACGTTTATCTATGTGCTACAGATCATTTGTATTGGATTAGTATTCTGAGTCCACCACACTTTCTTTTCATTTTGTGTAAGTGACAAGAAGAGAACCATTGACAGTTGCAGATGCATTGTATGATAAAACACATTTCTCAAACCAATCATTTGATAGGCATTCATGGGTAATCATTATCTGACTGCAACTGAAGCCAGGAATCATTTTTGACAAAGGGGAATGTTTGGGTGAAATTGAAATGCTTATATGAATACAGACCTTGATGTTGACCCTCAGTCAGCATTGGTGTGAGCTTTTGTATCGTTTGAAAGGCTTTGTGTGTGGTATTTGATCTATTTATTAAAATGTAAACCAAGTAATGAAGTTATGCTCAACACCAAAATTCTCTTTGTAGATGTGTAATTAACAGTGTTAGATTGTGATTATCACACTGGCTCAACTCACCAAATACTCAGCATGCCTTTTGAAGAAATTAAAACACTGTCCCTGACTTTTAGAGACATTTCCATCAGAAGACAAGTTGAACAAGAGTCAATTCAAAAGGGTAACAATGTGAATCCAAATGTCCTACAAAGACTGAACTTGGCTCTCTTTGAACTGAGCTTCCGTTTCCAACTTAATGACTGCTGACTGAAAAAAAGGTTGAAAAGACCATGCTATAGTATCACCTTGCATCTGTTTCCATGAAGTTCAAAACAATCTCTTACCATTAGCGGTTTGTGTGCCTCAACAGTGTCTCGTCGATACATAAAACCTTTCCACAATCAAATTGGTCTATACAGTATATGTGCTTTAAAAGCCAATTGGCTCTAATCCTTTCAAAAACAAAATGAATGCATTAGTGGGCGGGTGCTCAGCAGAATTTCTCTTTGTGACATGCAGGCATTTGGTCTCTCACATCCCAATCCCTTTGTCCCAAGGATGAGCTTCGTGTCGTCTGTTTGGCTGATGAGCTCTGTAAAATGGATATGGTGGTTTTCCTGATAAATGCTGTTATTGGCAGGTATTTTTTCTTCTCTTAGCTTTGTGTGTTTCAGTCAACATGGTCAATATGTGGTAATGTCACTACTCAGAAATGTGATCCTGGACAATACTGCAAAACTCCCAATTGCATTACAACTTAATGAAATTATTAAATCTTGCAATTTTAGGTTCAGCAACTAAAATGTGGTAAGGCCTGGTTTTCAAATATGATGCAGCAAAAACGTGTTTAGCCTAAGTAAACATTTAAAATAATTGTCCACCTTTTGTCATAGCAGGAAATTATAGTTTATTGTATTGAGTGAACAAAATCAATATCGTATCACTGGTAAATAGCGTTATAACCAGACTTCTTAAAGTACTGTAAAGACTGCAACTAAACTCCAAACCACAGATATTATGTTACAGGATTCAAGATCTAAGAGCTGAACACAGAGAGGCTTGCTTCTCACATAGCATGGCACAATAAAATTAGGTTTAACCACTAAAATGGAGAAACAGCTTTTGTTACTCGATGAAGATGAAAGATAAATGTTGATCTCATCTATGGAGGTCAGACTTACTTCATGACCATCCACCCACCCTGACCTACACTAGCTTACTGTTGTAGTCACAGGCTTTGGGTTTCAGTTCAGAAGTGCACTCACAAGTTGCTGGCTTTAACTGTTCAGTATAGGCATAAACAAGCACTTGTTTACAAGGTTAATAACTCAGCAGTCACTTATATGCAAGTTATCACTTCACAATCTGTGGCTTTTCTCCCTTTTAGAAAGTGTAGTAAATACTGTTTGTCACATATTGTGTTAAGCTTGAACTGCACATGAACTGAACACCCCTATACTGAATGTTTAAAACAATGCCTCCCTCCATTTGCTGTTCAATATCTCATCAGGGACATTGCCTCCCAGAAAGATATGAAGCTTTAAAAATGGGGATTTACAGTTGATTTTAGAAAAATACTAAAGGAAAAAACTCACCCTAATGTGCATTTAATCTTACTGCTACAGAGATAATGTAAGGTGAACTGGTTAGGAAATCAAAAAATATATGCACCCAGATATAATGTCTCCACACCTTTTTTTTTTTGGACCTTGAATATGAGTAACTAAATCGACTTTTAAAAGATCCGTGGGTTCTCAGCATTGTCATCATGTTGGATAAATACTAAACATAAAAAAGAAAGGAAAAAGGTCCTCAGTAGTTAGCTGTTCTCTTGTGCCTGTGGTCCTTTGTTGTGTCCCTCTGCTTATCTTTTATGACAGATTTATTCACTGTGGGGGACACATTCCAAACTACCTCTGCTTTTATCTGCGGCAGAATAGAAAATCTACCCATGGTGAACCTGTCCACCAAAACGCTGTGAATCTCTTTGACTCAACGTAGCAGAAGAGCACAGAAATGACTAATATCATTAACAATATCTCACATTCATTCAAAACATGTGCCATGCTACTGAGCAGAACACACTATCAGGGTCTAAGAAACTGGGAACCTAATTTAAATTCAATTATTAATTTGTAATAATACAAAATCTGCTGTCCGTGCATCACGTTTGCCATACAAAAATCTCTATTGAGCTAACATATTTCCCAATAGGCTTACCTAATTATGTGAGTATTTAGTGTGTTCACAAAAAAAGCATTACTAAAGTAAATATACAAAAAATGAGTGTAGCTGACTGTTCTAAGATATATACAAATATTGATGTACACTATACATCTATTATCTGCTAAATAGGTCTTTGAAAACAGCAAAATATAAAGGATAGGCTTACACACACTGCCTATGGTGTCTTGCAGCAAAATTCACAAACTCCTGCCAGTGATGTTAAGTAGTGGCTATTTTTCAGCAAGTCTTTGGCAGAGTTTCAGACACACACTGCTCATTGTTAAGGCTGCTAATGGAGCGTTAGCCAAACAACTATTACCCGGCTATAACACTGAAAATCATTAGCGTTTTTTTTTTACCAGACCACTTGAATAGCAGTTCAACTAGAACTGAGAAAAAACCTGGCATGTTCTACGAATCCTTTCCTGTAAATCATGCAGGGTTTCGAGCGGCTTTCCTGCCACAAAATCTGGACACCATTGACAATAATGACAGGGCGTATAAATTGGATATACCACACAATGTATTGTTAGCTCCGAGGTTTATTGTCTGAATGAATCCTATTTTAAAGTATATACTGTAAATACCAATAACCTCCCAATAACTGATCCTTTATACAAAAAACTAATCTCTTGAGTAGCCATTTTGAAAGCAGGACCTTCCTAACACAAACACATGGAGTGCAGTTTTCAGAATCTGTCAGCAGAAGTTTAAGTAGCTGGGAGCAATGTGAGCCTCGGAGCAGTCTCTATCTGCCAAACACCCATTGAGGCTTGCCACTGTAATGTGTACAGGGAGCTTCATTGTGTCATCTCATATTACTGTATTCAAAATAGTCAAATAAACTCAAGCCCAGGGAGCAGGAAATAGCCAGACAGCGTGGGTCTAATGGCAGTTAAAGAAAGTAGGGGGGACAGGCGGGATTGCTTTAAGCTGTCTGTAAGCATATTCTTATGGGTCCAGTCATCTTGCTCCAGTGATAATGATGCTTTCATTAGCCATTGGGATGCCAGGCATGTCCCAACCGCTAGATTTATTAAGGATCTCTCTAGGTCTGACTTTCTCTCTCGGTCTTGTCTGTCTTCCTCTCTCTGTCTATCTCTCTGTATCTCCCTGCAAATTATATATGAGAAAACTAAGAAAATAAAAGTTCAAAGGGTAACGAAAAAAGTATACCCACTCAATGTGTTACTCTTTTTACAAACTATTTGATGTTTATGTACATGCTAACAGGGACCTTCCCTTGTCTGAGGTCACTCACAGATTCTCGTCTCACTCATTTTTGGAAAGTACTATTCTTAAATGGGACGCGGATATGATCCCATCCATTCCTTCTGGATTATGCGTCTGCTGGGGTTTCCTCGTCCTGGCCCCAGCATCCTGTGGTACGGCCCATGGTTGACTCAGGAGGCAAGGCCTTGAAAGGTTGATGATGGATTCAAAGACTCGCTGACAGCTCTGGAACAATGACCCGGGCAGGGATCGGGGAAATTGTGGGCCTGGAGCAATACAAAATAGTATTGTTTGATTTCCCATCTTTGATGGAGACACAGTGGAACAAAAATGCAGCTGGATATCCCCAGTGACAGAGCAGTGGCATGAAGCCTTATGATATTCAGACATCACAAAGCCAGCTGCAAAGTGGTCAGCAGAACAATGTGGAGCAGCGGCTCCCACAGCCTGTCAAAATCACATGGCAAGTGACTAAAAAGGGTCAGGGGAATGTGGTTGTGTGCCATTAAAATGCATTCATCTCAGTTTTGCAAATCCTATGGTATGTTAGAGAGCTTTAAAGTCTCAACTTTTTTATATTGTGTGAGGTACCATTTATTTGGAATGGTACATTTAAGCTACATTATAGTTTTAACCCAAATCCTTTGAAACCCCTCAAAGACTACTATCCCACATGAATGATGGGCTGAGATAAGGAATCTGATATGAATTGCACTGTCTTATCTACAATGGTTTAGCATTGGCTTTCATGCGCGGCTGTCAATCACATTTCTACCTTCAGTTGAGCTGGACTATGAGAACACGACAACTGAAAAATCATTTTCCATTCTCTTTCACAAACAAAAGCGCTATCACATATTGTTGCCAGTGTGGGCACCCTGGAATCATTTTTCTGGTGCTTTCAAGTGCAGAAGGCATGATGTGCGAGCTAAGGCCTGTGAACGCACCACATGTTAGAGCTATTTGAGAAGAGGTGCTAAAATGATTCTTAGGCAGGGGGAATTTTTAGCAGCTATGGGAGGCACTCAGTGGAGATGCCCCCAAGGCTGATAGGACGCTTTGATCAGAGATGGAGGGACACGCCTGTTAAAAACCAGCAGCCGCCCGTTCCCTTGTATTCCTCTCTTTCTCTATCCCTCTTTCTCCCTCTCCATCGCACTCTTTATATCTCCTCCCTTTATATCCTTCCCTCTCTCATTTTTCATACCTTCTCATACCTTTTCTGTTTCTTCTCCTCTATCTGTCTCTCTCTTATGAAAACATCTACTTACCAAAGGGTCAGGGCAGCCGTCTTGTTTTCACCGTGCTCCAACTCTCCAGGTGTTTGCTTAGTCATGCCCACAAGAGGGAAGAGCACTGGACAGATGGCTCGTAGAGCTCCTATCATACCTATAAAACAGATTGCGTTAATAAGCATGTAGCACACACCAAGGTATCCACATGTGAAAATAAACATACAGTAATAAATCATACAAATACAATCTAGGTACAATAAATGAACAAAAGAAAATACCCAGCCGCAGCTATAGACTGATTGCACCCAGATTTCTGTGCCGTTCAATATGATATTTCAATTGCTTTGATTTCAAGACAACATATTTCTCTCTGGAAACACTTTCCCTGTGTTCTGGTTTAGTGGTTCACTTTATGTCTTTTCCAGGGTTGGTGCAGTGTGGGATTCTCTGACACTGAGCAACAGTAGTGAGTAAATTATTCCATTCAATTATCTGAACATTTGCTCAATATAAATACCATCTGGGTGCTTGAAATAGATTAGTTTAAGGCCATACTAAATTATTAAACTATTCCCAGTGAACGAGTCCCCATTCCCCTCTAAATGAGGCAGACTTATGGGGTTCATACCGAGCCTCTGGTCGTCTGATGCACTTAAATCCTCTCTGCTTGCGACACAGTGAAAGGATTCCCAACAGGAACATTGAAACAGCGTCCACTATCGCTTGACCCCTGACTTATTTTCAAACAGTTTCAAACATTACCCAGACTAAAAGGCCTGGCCGAACTAGCATTGGACAGAAATATAGAAAAGCTTGCTTGTGCTAGGTAGAGTAGAAAGTGGGATGACATATTAGCTCTCTGATTTATCACCGTAGACCATAATGTATTTGGCAGGGAAAGTTCTCCACCACATTAGTGCAGTACATACTTCAACATGACCTCACTCACTCTTTTCTCTCTCACGCACAGATCCAGCTCTGTCGGACAACAGACCTACAGCGAAGTACCTCTCATTTATTTGGCAAACCCTCTCTTGAGGCCCGAATGAAAATGTGAACATATGGCTGCACCGCACCGTGCAGACACTACTACCCTCTAAAGCGCCGGGCTCAGCGCTTCAGGGGCCTGAAAGCCTTGACAGTACACACAGCAACACACATACGGTATTGTACTTGACATCTCGAATGCTTTCAGCTCTGTGTTAGGGGAGTTATAATCATTTAATGACCTGCAAAAGCATCTATAAAATATCCTTGCCAGAGTTTTTTTTTTTTACCATTCGCTAGGTTTCTCGACAAGCTAGATTAATAAGAGCCTTCATACCATTTTTAGGATACTTAAGAAAAAAGGCAAAGGAAAAAATTCAAAAGATGTTGTTAAAATAACTTTGATAATATTAAGTATTGGGTCTAACCAGTGTTGTAGTCAAGTCACCAATTCACGAGTCCAAGTCACACTCAAGTCCCCACTTTTCAAGTCCGAGTCCAAGTCACCTAGGGAGAGTCGGAGTCGAGTCCAAGTCCGAGTCCGAGTCCAAGTCCGAGTCCAAGTCCGAGTCACCCAAGGTGTGTCCGAGTCGAGTCATCATTACCTGTGTACGAGTCCGAGTCCAAGTCCGAGTCATCGTGCGCGAGAATTCACGAGTCTGAGTCGAGCCGCGAGTCCCGAAAATCGGCACTCGAGTCCGAGTCCAGGACTCGAGTACTCCATCTCTGGGTCTAACTACTGTATGGATTACTGGACGACAATGACACACAATTTGAAAACTCTAAATGAAGGGAATCAGCAGGAAAGGGGTTGCATCGGTATGCATTGTTATTATAAAAGATAAATCATATTGCTTTCACTTTTCTGTGGGAAAACCAATGAAGTCAATGTCAAACTTGTGTCCCCATCATCTTCACAATCCAAGATCGGACTTGCTTGCACTTGCTTACAAATGCAGGAATTAAAACCAGATGTTTTTAAAAGCGGGGATTTACGTTAAATTAGAGTTGAAATGTGTGTTTGTGTTCTGTGGGGAATTTGATTAATCAGTATCAACAACCTCATCTTCCTCAATACTAGAAGCAAACCTTTTTCTCTACTGCACACAAATAAGATCTAGGTGATAAGTGTTCCCCTAGTGTGGGTTGAAATAGATTCTGGGGCTTGGATCAAGATGCTTTCTGTGGGATGCTTTTTCATAGATGTAATCTGACAGAAGGCAGCACTTAATTAATCAATTATGTGCAACTTCTGATTACATTCAGCAGCCACAGAAGTTTGTTTACATGCCTTTAAGAGGAAGTTGTATGAATAAGTATCGTCACTCAGTCAAACTTCTTTCTATTTTGTGGTTGCAATCACATAACATTTCTGTAACCCTGGTTCAAATAGTTAGGTACCTTGAACGAGCAATCTGGACCTTTATGTTTGCTATACAGAAGGTTTGTCAGTATGCACAGTCTGTTCATTGCTCAGCTTTTCCCGATCATGGGGCTCAGGTGTCCCTGGGCCAAATCCTTCATTCATCAGCTCCACCTAGCATGGAGATGAAACACAAAAAACGGAGCACTGTTACCAGCAGTTTGGAAACAAGGGCTCAGATACTCCATCAGGCAGCACATCATCAAAACACACTTTGAAATAAAAATAACTTCCTCTATCTTACAGCAGATCGTGAGAACCATTTTTCAAAGACCAAGTGTAATGGAAATTATGAAAAGGCAATTTCACCCTTGGGTAGAATTGGGGCGATCGAGTGCAATGCTGGCACTGTGCTTCATAATGTGGGGTTGTAAACACTGAGATACAGGCCTGAGAGTTGTCCACACGTCTTCTTGCTGAGGGAAATGTTAGCCAGAGCAGCCGAATGTCCACAGGTCAGAAATCAGAATCAAAGGGACAGGGGACAGTTTGTTCCACATTGTCCTTCAACCTCAAGTCTTTTATTAGTCATACGTGCATAGCTACAGTGCAGTTATGACGATGAAAATCTATATGTACCTATATCTGTATTACTATTTAACCAAGTGAGATACATTTCTTTGTGTTCCTTACTCTAATAAACCAAAAAGCATTGCAACCAAGTCATCACACTAGAAGATTTATAAGAAAGGTTCCTTGAGTTACTTTGAGAATTAAGTGAAAAAACATTTTTTAATTTGTGTAATTTGCACAGCATTGTTGTTTCTGTTTTGAAAAAAGAGAAGCATGATGAGACTGTGTCCTGCATTTTTCACTTTAATTACATTTTGAAGAAAGGTCTATTCTTCAGAACTGTAATTTTCTACAGCCGCCATGTTTAGTCATAACTCTGACTTCCTGTAGGCATAACATTGTCAAAATTGGTCAAAAAGCAGTTCTAGAGAAGCATTTTTTAGCTGTAACTGATTTTTTATTTTCCTACTCTGGTACTATTCAATTAAAAAATGTAAAACATTTCAAATAGAGTTTGGGCAAAGGGAGAAAGGGCTGTAATAGTTCATCTGAAAAACACACCAGGATATTTACATTATTGATTCATATGTTATTTGCAATGGTGGTGATGCTCTGCAGACCTAATTTTATAATTTGATGTTAAATCATGCAGGGTTTGTGTTTGGACATTGATTTCTTTACTAAATGTATTTTCCGTGGGCCAATGGGTATTAGATGATCATCAGCAAGAGGCACCCCCACACTCCTTTAAAGTGGACCTATCATGCTATATTTGAAAAATATATTGTAGGGCCATACCTATATAAAACATGTCTGTGAAGTTTTTTTTTCAAAATACCAAACAGATAACCCATTGTAGCCATCCCTCATACTGCTCAAACTCCTCTTTTGCAGCCCCGTTAGTGAAACGCGGATCTTGGGTCCTTAGCTTGAAAAAAA
>NW_011357368.1:4316966-4325567 GCF_000735185.1 Notothenia coriiceps
GTCTGTTCGGATGGAAATCTGTATCCGCTCTTTGTACACCCGTTTTTAAAAGATTTGGGTACGGAGGAAAAGAGAGAGGGTTTTATTTTCTGACGCTGCGTGAGTTCCCCGACGCACCGGGGACACATATTTATGTATAAAAGACATCACAAAGTGCATTTTGCATGATAGGTCCCCTTTAAGTTACTCTCATATGTGGATATAATTTGTGTAACATCAAAAATATTTTAAATAACACAAAGCTTTACAAACCAAATGTTTTTTAAGTCTCAATAGAGAAGTAACTTCAGTGAACGCTGTAATTATCATGTCATCTGTAGAGCAAAATGTAGTGGCTGAGTGAAACTGTAGCAGTAACATCACAGTGTGAGTCTAATTTCATTTGCGCAGCTCTGCAACTCAAACTTAACATGTTTCAACTTAGCGCTTTTATCCCCGGATCTCCTGCTGGGGCTGTTGGATTTGTTTATAAGCTGAGCCATCAAAGTCTTGGCGGTTCTGAGGCTGCTGTAGCATTTATGTCAATCCATGTTCCACAGTAGGAATGAACTGAAGAAGTATTACAGAGGTATTTTATTTAACAAAATCTCTGCAACTGTTAAAGAAATCCTATCAACAAAGCAGAATGTATCCTATTTATTGCATCTTCGTTTCTTGACCCTGCCTGTCTTCAGTGGAAACCAAAGCACAAACTTATGCAAACAAAGGATGCTCAAATATGTTTGGAGATATGCTTGAAGTTCAATTCAAGATGCTTATCAAATGTGTGATGTTATTTTTCTTAAGATGTGAACACAGTTCAGCTCACATATGCAGCTAAAAGCTCAAATAAATTGTTATTTGATTTTTATAATAAGCTTTATCATTACTTTAAAAACACATTAGATAGTCATTCCTTGACAATTAGGATGCATACGTAAAGGAGAAAATTAAAAACATGAGGAAATCATCAACCAGATAATTCAATGTAACATAACAGGTCAGAATAGCTTGTTATGGTTTTTAGAAAAATAAAAAAGCTGCATGATTTGTTTTTCACATCGGAACCAGAATTATTTCCACCATTATTCAGTCTGAGTTTTTATTTCATCCCCTAAGCCTTGAGTAAAAATGGCATTAATGGTGACACTTCACAGTTTGCACAGAATACCAATGCTGACGACAAATACCATGCAGTATGACACAACATTTTTATGAGATAACATGTTGAAGAAAAGACGGTTTATTTATTTTCTTATATCATTTCAGGCGGTCTTAATTTCAACGGAGAAAACTTGGATTAAATATTTTCCTGCCGTATTTCCACCATGAGGTGAGATTGTGCTCTTCCCTCTCACCTTAGACTGATAACACACTAGTCTGGAATTAAAGAGGAACTTCACCCCTGGGTTGGATTTAATATATCCTACATAAGCTCCCTCTGCTCACATCCGTGTGCAGAAATGTATTTACACATATTGCAGATCCATTCCTATGAATTATGCATACGGTTGTGCTCTTTTAGGGCGCTGTCAGTGATGCTGCACTTTATGGGATGGCTAAGAGAAGTTAAGCATCTGGACCTGGCTGCCTTTCCTGTCAACTCTGTCTCCCACTTCTGCATCTGAATTATATAAATAAAATAAAAACAGATGCATTGTACTACAGCTCGCAGTGCAGTGGTAAACTAAGCTGACCTATACACAAATAATTGTATTATTTTCAGCCATGAGAAACTGCAACAACACATACTAAAGCACCTTTTACCTTGCTACTGTATAATCACCATTATACATAAGCAGCTATGCTAATGAGCGATCAGTAATTACAATACTTAATGCTTCAATTAGCAAACACTTCTTTGTAAACATTCTAGTATCCCAACAACATGTCGGCAATATTAATATGACATATAGGCTAAATACACGGAAGGGTTGTTTTTTTCATAAATATACATAAAGCTGGAGCAAACAGAATCCAAACAGATCCTTCGCATCAATACAGATGTGTAAAAAATACAAGTTGAAGAATTGTCCCTACACACACACAAACTGAAATGACACAATGGCGTATTTGGTGAGGGTAACATTAAATGTATTTATGGCAGCTCTAGAAGTCAATGATGTTTTTAGTGCAGCGTGACAGCAGAAAGGCCAGGTGTGCATTAGGTCAATAACACGTCCCTTTGTTGTGTTTGTGCTGTGATTAACCTGTCTGGCACCTGTAACTCAGGTCAGTGACACTGTTGGCAGGGATTGTTAACCCAGCTGGTGTCTGTGACTCCGTCTACGTTGTGCTTGAACTTGGATGGGTTAGACTTATTAGCGCACGGCAGCCCACCTGGGAAGCTGAACTTAGGTCAGTTGGATAGTTAATAGCAGACTAAGACCCATTCCCTCTGTGTGCTGTCATGTAGCCCTGACAGTTAGTTTGACCTCATACAGGGAGTCATATGAGTAGACTCGCTGTTTTCTTCATGTTTAATTCTCAGTTTGCACACGGCACCGTTTGAGACCTGGAGACAGTCTGGACTCATCTTGAACTTCCACTGAAATAAACACACTCTACAAATCATCTTAGAGGATGTACAGAGATACAGCGAGGTGGCTACTGGCAAGGTAAATAATCAAAAAGAAAATATTGATGAAGTCCTATATGTGCTCGCATTAGTATTGCATGTGCATGTGTTTGAGTATAAATCACATCTTATTAAAACTGTAGGAGTCTTTAAGTATGTATGTATGTATGTATGTATGTATGTATGTATGTATGTATGTATGTATGTATGTATGTATGTATGTATGTATGTATGTATGTCCTTCGATTATTGACTCCGACTCCAGCCTTGGTGGGTGTTTTGCTGAGGACCCGAGGAAGCACAGTGTTGAATGTAAAGCTGTTGGGATGTGAAGAACCGGAGGCCAGGCCATCCGTCTGTTCCCAACAAGCGCATCTTCAACAGTCACTGCACTAATACATACATTCAAGGTCTCATCGATACACTCTTTCTATAGAAGGATCTCCTCTGGAGTTTACCCTAAATTGTTTTAATAATCAGGGCATAAATGTTAAGTAGCATATCAAATATAGCACTGGTATTTGCTTATTGCTTTTTAATATGTGCTTACCTCATGAATAAACCATGAGTCACCCATGAAATAATGTTTCTTCATAATGATATATTTATGTATTCATGCATATCCAAACCACACTAAAGCAGTGCACTACAACAAGGACACACAGTGTTACAGATGCAGAGTAGAACTCGTACAACTGTGGCGTCCTCCTGCTGTTTGCTCGGCTTTGTTGTGAAGACAGAAGAGAAAGTATCGCGCCTCATGTTTTTAAATGAAAGCAGGCCTCTGATTCACATCTCTTTGTTTGACACCGACGGCTACTGTACATCAAGTCACAGAGTTAATATTTTCTAAAAGGGATTTAAAGGCTTGCTCATGGTTGTGGTTTTCAACTCTTTGTTTTGCATCACTACTCTATAGGGTTTGAACATACAAGTTTTAAACCAGGTACCTCTATTTCCAGCTCACAAAGAGTATACTACTGTGCCTGGTGTGGCATAAAACGCTAAAGGGCTGATAAGAGGAAGAGGCCAATGAAGAAGATGGTGTACCAAACCTTGCTTAATTCTAGCAAATGACATCAAACTACAATAACAGTCCATCTGATGCGTAACATGTTGATTAGTCATTGTGGGTCTACTGTGACATATTAAAATGCTTTAATGTTAAAAAAGTGCAGCACCTCTTTCACCCTCTGTCTGAAACCAGAGCCCGGTCTGCTCTGATTGGTTAGCTCTGTTGTGATTGGTCAACAGATTAGAGACGCCCCCTTAGCCTATCATCTACAATGTGTTGCAGCGCAAGCCAATAGAAGAGCAAGTGTTACGTAGTGATGTCACTGAGGAGTCCATTGGGGCATTTCAGGGGGGGAACGACCTCAAACAGCATAACAGGGCACTTTTAAAGACTTGTATGTGTCAGTTGACACTGACACATACAAGTCTTTAAAAGTGCCCTGTTATGCTGTTTGAGGTCGTTCCCCCCCTGAAATGCCCCAATGGACTCCTCAGTGACATCACTACGTAANTACAGGACTATAATTCAGTATTTTTTTAGGTAAATAATTGTCTGACTATTTGGTGATGTAGGTTAGCCACCTGGTTCATACCTCAGCAAAGAGGAAAAGAGTGATCATTCTCAAGTTATGGGCTTTTTTGTCACCTTTCCCACATTCGGCCTGGTCTAATTTGGCTCTTTTTCAGGGATTGGGGTAGTTCTAAGGAACAACCAAAAAAACATTTTTTCCCCCAAAATAAAATTTGACAACAATCAATTTCATTAATGGGAGACCCTAAAGATAATAAAAATCATTGTTGTCATTTGTTCTAACTCGGGTAGGGGTATCTCGAAAACTAAAGCCTTTTTTGAGGACTTGCTGCTGGACTAAAGGGGAATACTTACTTCCGGGTGTACAATTCTCCGTTATCCAATGGGAATGGACGCTCACATTGCCTTTAAGGGCAGACGACACAAACGAATGCCGCGCTTCCATGAGCGTCAAATCCCGCCGCAGATGGGAATACATTGCAATCAGTTGAAAGCTATTTGCGTCCCTTTATGAAGCTGAAGGAGCCTAGGAGCGTCCCAACTGCACGCCTCGGGGACCCTAACCAAGCGTCGCTCCTGGACGTTTAGGGAGTGAGAGTGTGTTGTTCAGGCAGGATACGATTTAAACATACTGTATCAAGAATATAAGTGAAAAGTTATTCAATTGAAATTCTTGTAATACATTGAAAACCAATTCTTAGAGAAGTAATGGTGGTAACAAGCACATACCTTCAACAAAATATATCAAAAGTAGAGATATCTGGACAGAAGTAGACCTTGATAATTTAACAACTTCTTTGGCCTTCAATAAATCCTCTTGAATTATTTTGATAATACATCCCATAGCGTTTGTCCATTTGAGAATCAAAGCTGCAACATTTAGCATAAACCTCAAAGTGCTACATTATTATTTTCCATGAACATCCATTTGGATGTGTTTGTAATATTTTACTTTAGATCTCTATGAAAGCCAATTCATTTTCAGGTGAATCAATTTGTGAAGGTAATCCGTGAACAAGCTTTACACACTTAAAAATAACCCTATCAAAGTAACGATCATTCTCAAGAGCACTGCAAATTATATCCATTAATATGGTCATGAAGTATAAATTCTTCAACATTTGATGATTCAAAATGTTCCTTTGATGAAGTCAGCCAACTATTGGAAATCCAGCAAGGATTTTGTACCATTCAATGGATGTGAGTTCAGCTACTTCTTTAATTTAGGTCTTTTAATATTTTCTCATCAGCCCCAGAAAACGCACTTGAGGTTTAATCAAATAAGTAACTCAAACGTGCAGATATTTGGATTGCTTGTGTCCCGTCCTGTACTCCAGCGTTTTGTTCTTTTGATACATTACTGCACTCTCAATCAAATGTGCTGAGGTTTTTGCACACTATGACACTGACACATACAAGTCTTTAAAAGTGCCCTGTTATGCTGTTTGAGGTGTTCCCCCCCTGAAATGCCCCAATGGACTCCTCAGTGACATCACTACGTAACACTTGCTCTTCGATTAGCTTGCGCTGCAACACATTGTAGATGATAGGCTAAGGGGGCGTCTCTAATCTGTTGACCAATCACAACAGAGCTAACCAATCAGAGCAGACCGGGCTCTGGTTTCAGACAGAGGGTGAAAGAGGTGCTGCACTTTTTGAACATGTCACGGCTTGGCTCTCAGCCATAACAAACGCAGCGATGAGACGACGACGTGAGTATGGAAAAAAGAGGAGTTTATTCACGCTCCCCAAAACAACCGACCACCAAACAGGGTTAACAAGCTCTATGCAGGAGGATAGCTGTTCCGGGCTGCTCTTCCTCCTACGTTCCCCCGGGCAGAGAGAGAGCCACTGCAGCCTACTTAGATCCTTTATAGAGGCGCTGATCAGATTGGGAGCACCTGGAGAGAGGCTGCACCTGGATACAATCAGGGAGAGAGAAGCACACACACCCACACCCACACCAGCATAGGCAGTGAAGCAGGGGTCGTCACACCCCCCCCCTTAAAGTCGGTGTCCCCAGGGCCACCGGCACCACCAACCAACCCCATCCCAAACCAAAGCAAAAGGTCATGGAAAACAAAACCCCACATATAGCACTCCCCCAGGTCCCTAATGAAAAAAAAAACAAAAAAAAAACACCACCTTCACACAGCAATCCTCTCCTTCAACGCCCAGCCACACCTTTAGCAACACCAGTATCTGAGAAGCTCTATTTAAAAAGAATGGGCAGAGCAAGAAAGATTTATCACCGTATGACAGTCAATATATATATATATATTAAGGTAAAACCTAACCATACTTAGTGCCATGGGGCTCGTGACAGCGCGTCAGCAATAAACATTGTCAGAACCCCCCTAATGTGGGCCTAAACATCAAGGTTGTAAGCCTGAAAGAAACAAAGACCACCCCTCGTCCAGTCTTTGGTTAGGACAAACTTCATTGAATGCAAAAAGGTCAGGGGATTGGTGACTCTGTGTAAACCAAAATTGGGTCCTCCCCCCCCCCTGCTCCCCCACAATATACAGTGAAATGCTGCCAACGGCCCAAATGAGTGCTAACCGCTTCCTTCTCAATCACCGAAATAATTCCTTTGGAAACCTGTGTAAGTTTCTTGAAAAGAAACTGCACGGGTCTCTCCACCACCACCCTTGTCAAACTGGAGCAGAACCCCGCCACCGCATCCCACCCCCTGGCTGCATCTACTTGGAGACTAAAAGGAACGATCAAACATGGAGCCGCTAACGCCCTGGAGAGGAACACAACTAAGAGACTTAACCTAATCAACACGCTTACCCCTCTTGACAGTCCGACCGACCAACGTATATTTGACCTTAGCCCTAAGAAGTTCAGTCAAAAGGAAACCTGTAGTGGAAAAATGTTTCACCCCAGAACCGTCCTGTATGTAACCCCACCAATACCAAAAATCATCTGGAGTTCCTTTTTGGGTTGTGGGCTGTGGGTATTCAGATATTGCTTCTGACCTTGGCCAGAAACTGGAGCCACACAACCTGACCACCCCACATGGCCAAGATATGCAACTGTTGCCTTTGGCAAAGGCACATTTGGCCAAAATTTAATAGTCAATCGATGTGCCCTCCCGTCAACCGTCTCAAACAACCTCTCGATGCGCTGAAGATGAGCAGGTCCAAGTGTCACTCCGCACATGACCAGAAATCGTTCTAAGATACAACCCCGTAGCCACCACACTTCCTTAAAACCCCGACAAGCGATTCATCCAAAACGTTGGAATGTAGGCAGGAGCATTTTTACCCACAAAACGGCATTACCCTTATAATGAAATAAAGTCCAGATGGTGTGATAAATGGCCAGCTATTTCCTGTGCCCCGCTCGGGACAAGGGGGATCTGCCAATACCCTTTAAAGCATATCAATTTGCTAACATGACTTTGCGGACCCCACCTGATCTATACAGTCCATCCATACCTTGGCAAGAGGAAAAGAGTCAGATTTTGTCGCCGCCCGCATTCACTTTTCCTTAGATCAGTACCAGAATCCTACGGCCATCGCCGCCGGGCACACACACACAAAACCTGAGCCTCGCGCACCGCCGCCACCGCCAACTACGATGCTGATGGGCCAGCATTTCTGTTCTCACAACATGTAATTACTCTCTGCACACGCGCCGCAGCCGCCGCGCGCGCCCACAACCTGGTGGCATGCGATAAAAATGTTGCTTAATCGGCTGAGCGTCCCCGAACATCATATCATGGCTGTCAGCCAGTCATTTGCGAGCGGAGTGGTCTCCCAAACAGGACAGATATTTGTGTACCAAATGCTGAGAGTTCCTCAACGTCTTATCCGCCAATGGAGACAGACCAACCCGGTCTAAATTACTAGCGATTCCGAATTTCAAATGACCACAAGAGCAAGACTATCATCAGGTTCAGGCACTACATCTCCACTCAATGGCGTCAAAACCATGGTTCACCGCAACAGCCGGCTGCACGCCTAATATCCTTCTCCACCTCGGTGTCCGTGTTACACCTCCCGCTTGTGCGTAAGGGTTTCAGCAGAAGATTTACATGACCAGAGGCGTTCTAGTCCTTTCCTTCGTTTCTTGGGTGTTGCACAACAGGGTAAGTTTAAATCAGAAGTTTTCTCTCAATGAGTAGGTGTACCGGACCTGAATGATTTAGCCTGAAATGGACCAACAATTAGGCAACAGTGATAGAAACCTGTCACCTGGATTAAACTGCCTGCGTGGCCGACGACGGTCAATACAACTCCTCATTTTACTTTGAGACAGCTGACAACTTTCCCGCTGCCATACTTAGAAGCAACAATCAACGACGTTCTGAACCATTCACAGCATAATCCACCAAGGCTCCGTGGTGGCTCAAGTTCAACACCCTCTTCAGTCCACTGCGCAAGGGAGCCCCCGTACAGCATAGTCCGAAAAACCAACTCATTAGGGTAGAACCCCGTACCGTTCATGGTACCGAGCCTCCCTTGCAGCCAACATCGAACCAAGGAAG
>NW_011357368.1:4325797-4326248 GCF_000735185.1 Notothenia coriiceps
AGGGACTAGAGAAGGGACTAGAGAAGGGACTTGGGAAGGGACTAGAGGAGGGACTAGAGAAGGGATTTGAGAAGGGACTAGAGAAGTGACTAGGGAAGTGCCTAGAGGAGGGACTTGAGAAGGGACTTGAAAAGGACTTGAGAAGGGAATTGAGCAGGGACTAGAGAAGGGACCAGAACTGTGTCCGGGACCATGGCTGCTGGGGCCAGAACTGGGTCTGGAACCATGGCCGCTGGGGCCAGAACTGGGACCGGAACCATGGCTGCTGGGGCCAGAACTGGGTCTGGAACCATGGCTGCTGGGGCCAGAACTGGGACCGGAACCATGGCTGCTGGGACCAGAACCGGGGCTGGAACCATGGCTGCTTGGGCCAGAACTGGGGTCGGAACCATGGTTCTTGGGGCTCGGGCTGCTAGCCTGGACTTGCGACTCCTTCTCTTTGGAGCCTTTT
>NW_011357368.1:4326554-4338041 GCF_000735185.1 Notothenia coriiceps
CAAATGGATCTGCTGGGCCCATCCTTGGTTGGTTCGTTCTGTTACGGTGAGTGAAGCAAGCAGGACCCAAATGCAGATAAGACTGATATTACCTTTATTTGAAGGATAATAATGATACTCGGACAAACAGAACACTCCCCGGTGAACTCAGTCACCAACAAAAGACGAACCAACANCATTGTTAACTTATAGGCTATTGTGCCACATATCCCCCATTCGGAATTTGACTGTATCAGAGAAGAGGTAGGCCTATGTCTAAAGCTCATTTGCAATAGAACTGTACCAGATATTTCCATACAACTACTGGTTAGTGTTCAATAGCACCCTAGACAATTCAGTAATGGTATATTTTTTAGGGATTTCTGTTTTTCTGATAAATGAGAGAAAAATGTTCCTATCACCAAAAAGTACAATTTCCGTCTAAACTAAAGCTAAGTTTACATGACTATAATTCAGTATTTCTTTAGTTAAATAATTGTCTGACTATGTGGTGATGTAGGACAGCCACCTGGTTCATACCTCAGCAAATCTGAAGAGGAAAAGAGAGGTCATTCTCAAGTTATGGGCTTTTTTGTCACAACCAAAAAAACATTTTTTCCCCCAAAATAAAATTTGACAACAATCAATTTCATTAATGGGAGACCCTAAAGATAATAAAAATCATTGTTGTCATTTGTTCTACCTCGGGTAGGGGTATCTCAAAATCTGAGGGCCCTTCCTGCTAGACTACTTACTGTCGATTGATTTGACAGTGATATCTGCACTACTCATCGACTAAAGAACACCAGATTATCCTTGTTAATTTCACAACATTTATTGGTTTAAATTGTGTGCAATGCTTTTGTATTTTTCCCCTTCGATTCGGAGAAACAAATATTTTTTCGGAGTAAAGGATGGCAGAACACTACCCAGAATCCCCAGCTATCGTTTAGGACTACACCATGTGCTCTGTTTGACAAACCCCGTGATTAGTTCTCAAGCTCTGTGATTGGTTGACCTCCAACTGCATTCCATATGAAAAAAAACGTTTCGTTTTGTTTGTGTCGGCTAAGGGCAGCCGACACAAACGAATGTCGTGCTTCCATGAGCGTCAAATCCTGCCGCAGATGGGAATACCATAGACTGTTTATATAAAGGGGAATACATTGCAATCAGTTGAAAGCTATTTGCATCCCTTTATGCGTCCCAACTGCACGCCTCGGGGACCCTGACCAAGCGTCGCTCCTGGACGTTTATGGAGTGAGAGTGTGTTGGCCTGAAGCTCTGTAACATACTTCATTTTAAACACTATACTTCACAGTTCTGTGGTGTTTTAGAGTTGAATAATGCTAAAATGTTTTGTCTACAGAACCGAATAATTAAAATCTTAAATGCAGCAAAAAATCACTTAACTCATCAGCGGGGGCAACAAACCCTAATTACAAATTTCAACAACTATAAAAACTGCCTACTCAGTGTTGCTTGTGAAAAAACATGAGCAACCACTCACTCATTGAAAATACTCGTGTCAATTAATGATCCCACACAGATTTTAATTCAGAGAAGCAGTAGTCCATCTAAAAAGGACAGAAAAAGGAAGAAAAATTAACAGAGGTCTAGAGAAAAAAACGAATTCATACATGCAATCGGAATTGAATTATACATACTCAAAATACTTATAGTAATACTTAAAATAAATCATATTTAATAATAACGATTACTGTTTAGAAGACAGTAGCTTTCACAAACTGGTCAGACACCAGTCTGAGCTGCAGTTCTCCCTCCCATCTTATACAAATAAATATACAAAGTAAATGGGAAACAAACTGTGATTTGCTTCATGCTTTAAGGTTATGCTTTTGAAATCTATTGGAAAATCCTTGAGTTAAATGTGCAGCATAGTGCATGCCTTACAATCCCAGCCCCCGCTGATATGTCACAGTCCTGAAACACATATGGTAATTTATGAAAGCATTTATCATGAAGTATCTGCTCAAGTCAAAGTCAGCTTTATTGTCAAAATTAATACATGTGTTATACATCCAGAAATCTCAAGATACAGTTTGCCGCAGTCCCACAGTGTGACAAAGATAAACGGGGTATACAACTAAGTAATAGTTTTAATTAGTGCTGGTTAATAATATATTTAAAATGTTCAAAGTACAGTTTCAGTGCAGTAGCAGCAGAGATGGGCAGAATAGTGACAAGGTTTACTTATTACCTGAAGTGTAAAGCTGTAGCAAAGCGTCGCCCCTTACCCTGCATTTCCTGCACATCTTGAAAAAACTCCTACCATCCGTTTGAGCAACATAAGCTAAAGGTTAAATGTTTGGTTCTCTTTAGAAAAGAAACTGAAGAAAGCTATATCCTTTGAGAATCGTACAGAAGTTGGATCTTGATTTACAAGATGGCTCCTACTCTTTCAAAGTCAAAGTGTTATATGTATAATATATGTAAATGTCAATGTATGCATAACCACGTCTATGGATGTATGTGGTAAGAGAGAATAAAAACGTTCAAATTCTTTAAAATGTTCATGCAATTATTTACAAGGTCTTCTTTGTCGATTACTACAATTGCTAATACCTACATTTAAACTGAATTACAGCCTCCTTTAAAACTGGACTGCTCTGATTTTAAATATGACATGGATAAATACCTTATCATAGTAGGAAGAGGATGTTATGTGTGCACATCTGGATGAAATACCAAATCCAAATGCTCAGTTAGCTTCACATGCAGAGAGATGCAAGGGCCGTTTAGAGGAACAAAATGGCCACAGAACAAAAACAGTTATTTGGGCGCTCATCAAGGAGAGAAGGTATACCGTAATTAAGGCTTTTTATTTCATCGAGCAAATTTGGTTAAACCACAGAGAGATTTTGATCTCTCAGGGTCTTCACAGCTTTATTTGAAAGCTCCAGTGAGATGGTTAAGGGGGCCTGAGGTACCTAACAACAAATGAGACCATGAGATTATGATAAAGGCAGACTCAAAAAGGTAAGAAAGACTTTCTTATTGTGCACAGGGTTAGCAAATTCAACAACAGGAATAAAGGCTCCTCGGAAGCATAGAGTAGACAGAAACTCTATTAAAGTTTACAAAAACCGACAGCCCTTTCCTTCA
The DNA here is from genome assembly GCF_000735185.1 of Notothenia coriiceps. Lineage (NCBI taxonomy): Eukaryota > Metazoa > Chordata > Actinopteri > Perciformes > Nototheniidae > Notothenia > Notothenia coriiceps. The sequence goes on from NW_011357368.1 coordinate 4,329,660, forward strand.
ACCCTCCCTCCAAAGCCACTCTTCCAAATTATCATTAAGAAACATAAACAGCGAATATGAGTATTGGTAGAAGCTGTCAAACTAGCCGCTTGTGGAAAACTGTGAAATGCAACAAGTGAACAGTCCGACCTATTTATTTTGTTATGTCAGAGCACTTGATTTATCGATTGGATCAGGAAGGTTTTTTCACCAAATCTAACAAAAACGTTTGAATACCCACCCTAGCTTTAAAAGGGGAAAGCTATAAAATCCCAAATAACAAATTGCGAATGAGAACCTTGATCCATATACCCCCCACTTCACCTTCAGCTTCAGAAACATCGTTATTCATGTCGAACTTCTAGATAAGACATTTTCTTTTAGAATTTCTTTTTTATTTAAGAGACACAGGAAAAAGTGTGGTGAGTGTGGGAGACATGTGGGTGGGTGAAGGTGCTTTGATGTCAGGATTACGTCTTTGAAGCCTGTTAGCTTTGTAATGTGCTATAAACGGGTCCATACCGCAGCAGAATTCCTATGTGCTACCTGAGCCCTAACTCAGATGTCCAAAACTAATTCCCAATAGTCGTTTGATGACCCCATGACCTGAAGACCGCAAAAACATGCTGACAAAATGATATCTTCACACTGATTTTGTGTAGTAGTCAATTTTCCACTAAACTATGAGCGTTATTGTCCTTAAACTCCACTCTGCTATCATCTCAGATGTCTTCTTCTTGCCAGACACCAAGAGTAAAGAATGAGGTGCTTTGTTTTTGACACGTTTTCCTCTGAAAAGCATCACAACAGGCTGCAGTGTCTGTGCCGCTTCCTGTCACCTCCCCTCCTTGTGACCTGACCCAATACTGTGTCACACCTGAGGCACAGGGACCATAAAGAGCACTAATCGACAGATGCCAGAGTGTTCTGCACAAAGTGCTACAGTATGACAGTCCGTTCCCCTTGTAATTACTGCATCTTGGTTGGCATCATTAAATATTTATGCTGCATCGGCTGGGAGCTGCTCCAGTGGCAGCTCTTTTCACACAGAGATCGCTAATGCAACCTTAACTTTGGTATTCCATAAGGTTGTTATTCACATCTTCACTTTGCATACGAGTTTCACAACTTTCACACGTTTTAAAGGGGACCTATCATGCAAAATGCACTTTTTGATGTCTTTTATACATAAATGTGTGTCCCCGGTGTGTCAGGGAACTCACAAAGTGTCAGAAAATAAAACCCTCTCTCTTTTCCTACATACCCAAATCTCTAAAAACGGGGGTACAACGGAGCTGATCCAGATTTGCGTCCGATATGACGTAATATTGGAAATGTGTGTAATATTGGCCCAATCAGAAACATTGCTATCAGAAACAATGCACGACGTGTTTTGGACGTAATATGGTCTTTGTTTACATTCGCAAGCATCGCTAACACTCAGAGCTAACCTGTACTGGAGAGAGTATGTGTAAAAAAAGTAGCATTTGAGCTCCATATCGTTTCAGAAATAATCCTTGATGTGGTTTGGAACATGATATGGCATTTAATCACGGCAGCATTTAGCTGTAGCTCGTAGAATTCTGAGCAGGAACAAGCTCCCCCTCCTCTTTCTTTTTTTTCAAGCTAAGGACCCCAAACCTGCAGTTCTCCAACAGGCCTGAAATAGAGGGATATGAGGGAAATGCGTTCTGTTGAGCAAAACACATCAGAGACATGTTTTTTATATATTTGTATATATCTGAAACCCATAATATATGCCCAAACACAGCATAATAGGAGACCTTTAAGGATGTCCCCTAATGCGATGGGACCCAATTCATTAGATTTCATGAGATATCTAGAATTTCTGTTTGTTCAAACAAAACACAGAAGAACAACATCCAACTCAATGATCATTCATTTGCTATATTATCTTTGTAAAGGGGGCACTAATGTAATGTCCATGTTCCAGGCATATGGACGAGATACAAGTAAGGATATGAACTCGAACAAACATTAGGGCAGCTCTCCACCATGAATCTCACAGAACACAATGTGAGAGGGAGTTTAAAAACCACCACTATCCCACTGGATTAATTCTGAGTATTACTAAGGCATGGGTAACATTTGGGTTAAATCTGTGAGAAGGAGGTGCATTTAATATGAGAGATGGGTCAATTCAATATACTCAGCTTTATTACTCCTTTGTGTCTTTAAAAAATAGACCAAAACGCCTACAGTGTAAGCCAGCGGACTGCCGGAAGTTAAAGGTCAAAGCGGTATTTGCTCATTTTTAGAAAATTGCAAATTCTACTGCCAACACTGCATCCAACACATTTCCAAAACAATTGATATTCAACAGGGAATGAGTTGTGGGAAATAATATATTTCTTAAGTTTTAAACTAACTGATGATCCTATAAATTATAACAAATATATATAAAGTAGCTAGCTTATTTCCATTTGTATGTATTAACATTTAAAGCTAGTATAAATTAACATGTACTGTATTCATTATGGACAATGTTGTACATATGTGCTATGTGTCTGGGTAAGGTGTTAAAAAATACCAGTGATAACACAATATTGTTTACCACGAGCTGTTGATTACTTTGTAATGGGACCAAGGTGTGAGAACTTTTCTTTGACACATTGAACACTTATTTGAGCGTTTCAAAAGTCATGTATATTTATAAAGCCGTTTATCAAAAACAAGGACTGGTCATGCTGACTTAAGTTCTCAACAATGAGTCATACTAAATAATGCAACAGAGTGTGTTTACTTACTTAAGACATATTTTAGCCTAGAAATGAGGGGCTGGAAGATAAACATGTACTCTGCAGTAAATTGCCAGTATTTGGAGACCTTTTGAACCAGTATGTTTACGAGAAGATATTTTATAACTTGTGAAAGTTGCTGAATGGACAATCTGTTGCACTCATTAAAATCAAGTTTCTAGCTTGATACCATCATTCTGGTGTTACATTTCCAAATGTGGTGGTTGAATTTGACTCATAATTTTGGAGGCTGTTATGGGCCCATTAGCGGTGGGGGCCATGAATGTGGTGGTCAGCATGTTTGGGTGGCTGCCTGCTTCATTTGTGGTTAACAAAATATCCCCACAACCACTAGCCGCATTAAAATGTTGTAGGGGTATTTAAATGTGTCCATTTTCTAGCACTCTTTATAAGATCACATATTGTAGAAGACACGTCGTCATTAGTTTTGCCAAACACATTCATGCTCCCAAGGTTTTCTTTTGTAAGACCATGAATATGGCCAGTAGTCTATTGCCACCTCCACAACCACCTTTTCTAGCCTTCCTTTAGCCTTTTCCATACTCAAATCATTTGACCATAAAACAGAGATCCCTGTTTTTTACCTGAATGACAGATGGGCCTGGATTACTGTAGAATAGCCACTGTTGAGTGACTGGATATTATACAACCTACTGAGAACAAACATTTGAAAGCCAACAAAAAAAAAAAATACATTGAATGACAGGCATAAAGCCAATGGTTGTTAAGCAGCAACAACTTATAATGATAAAACAAAATCATTAAGGACAATGTTTTGAATGTCAATACAGTATATACACCGATAAAACACTAAGCAGTGACTATAGTCCACCTGAAATGTTGACACATAACCAAGAATGAACAACACTTTTTTGTTAATGCAACTATCCTTGCCAATCAATTTTTTTCTAATATTCTTTGTTTAGTATTTTGCAAGCATCACAGAGAGGAAGTCACAAGAATGTAGGCCTTGATGGGATGGCTGAATAACACAACTGTGATTTTTATTAGGTTTACTTAAAGACCTTGGCTACATAATGGGTTCATTCATTAGTATCAAACAATTCTCATTTAATAAGAAAACAAGTGTGTCAGTGGCCTACGTCTAATCACAACAAGCTCAACCCAGCTGCACTGACAGAGGTCTAAGAGGTCACAGCACGCACATGGCAGGACATCTGACACACACAAACAAAACCTGTCTATGAGCCTGGCCAGAGCTGAAGGTCGGCCTTGATAAGCACTGCATGTTTTATTCTATTTTAAAAGCTAAAGCATCATTCTACCATACAAAAATTCTACCAATACCTCAGTGGCACATTTCCTTTTTTTTACATGTTAATACTAAACATGTGGTGCAGGTGCAGGTGGTGGAGGCTTTAACAGAGCTGGACTGTAAGTAATGCCAGGAGTAATGGGACTCATTTAGCTTCTTCCTAATTAGTATGTAGGAGTAACAAGTTACTTACCCGACACTGTGGGTGACATCTTGGAACATTTGCAGCCCCCGATATTCATATATTTTCTTGACATGTGAACCTTAATCTGTGCCACTGACAAACATTACACAGACATCAACATGCAAAAGCTTGTCTGCTTCTGTACATAGATATATTTATACAGTATGCATATTGAATACACATATATATTACCCTACCTTAGCTTTATTTGTATAATAACATTACATTTTGATAAAAAAAAACAAAAAACATAAATGATGACAAGTGTTCCAACTTTTCTTATTTTTGTATGATTGTTGCATTACATTCTGCGTAAGCTTACATGCAAACCACTGTAAGCATTCCTGATTGTCAGTTTCCTGCCCTGGCAGTTGCCTTATAATTTGCTTATTTAGTTTAATACAATTATAGTTACTCAGTGTTGCCTTTAGTGGTGGATTTAATCCAACTTCAAACTGAGATGTCACGCATCTAACATCACACACAGCACTTATACCTGGGCGCACAGGCTTGGTGTCACCTTGACATTATTCAAATCCCCCTCCTCCCATTTTCATACATTTCCACAGTAAAAAACGGCTCTGCCCTACACCTTCAATGGAGTTTGCCCACAGGTAGACCCAAGAGGCTCCTTTTCAGTTAGGTTAATGTGAAGCTTTGCATATTACCTCTTTTTCCTGCTCAAAGTGAGAGCCTACCTAAAAGAAAATAGCTCTATTTATACATTTTTCTCAACATACCAAAGTTAGTACGTTGTACCAATGCAAAGCAAACGTGTTCTTTCTACTCATTTGTATTTGATTAATGCAGTTTGCAACTAAAAGAATCCTTGGTGTGTAGAGATGACTTCATGGCTGCTGGGAGATGAGCAGAAAGCAAGAGACTGCAGCAGCGTTCAGTGAGCAGCTCTCTGAGGAGGAGCTGCTCTGCGGGCTATAATAAATTGGCTGTTTATTACGTTACAGGAAATTAAACCGTGGCCCAGGAAAGGCTGCACGTTCAAGTTAAACTACAGAAAAGAAAGATGTTTAAAGAACCCATACATTCACTCCACTATTCCTCAGGAGGGGAGTGAGATGCCTTAAGAAAGGTATTTGCCTTAGCTCCTTTTTATTTATTTTAATGTCAAATATGCCTCATTAAGAGTTTTCTCCCACTCAGGTCTGATCTCTGCTTCTGACAAAAGGAGCCAAATGAAACACTTAGACTCACCGTTGAGCCAACCATTCTTCGCTCCCTTTGAGAACTAAATGTCAAGGAGAACAAACAGTGTTCATTAATATGATGACACACTCACACTTTACAGCACCCGTGGTATACTAGAATCGAATTTCTTTTGTTGTCAAGCACACACAAATACAAATGATTTCGCCTTTTTAAAACACTACAGACACACTGCGAGTACTGCACGTAAAAAGGAATGAAAGCTTCGCAGTAAATGAGAATTTGTGTCACAAGTGACTGCTTTTTTGTTAAAGCACAGGGGGAAAGAAACAGTAAGTGGTCCCAGTAGAAAGTGCATGTGCATTATCGCAATCAACCCCCAACCAAGGAACAAAATTACCTTTTCTTGTCCACCAGCCAAATGGCTTGTGAAAGTCCAAGTTGTACCAGCCAATCAGAAGAGCAACAATGATTTTGTTGGCTAGTGAGTGATGCAGATCTACCACTTTACCACTTGCATTTTACCACTTGCATTTTACCAGCGTTCGGCAGCAATTGTGCCCTAACTGTCCATTCTGCTGCTTCTCAGCGTTTCTCAAGAATTAGAGAAAGAAAGAGGCTGAAGCAGGGCAGTAGTAAACTAACTTGTCCCATTTGTCTGTTTCCATGTCGGTGAGAAAATCAGATGACCTGCACTGGTTTGAATCACAATTACTTGGGGATACAGAGGTGAGGAAGGAGGGGCTGTGAGTCACAACGAGACAAAAGCCCGAGGCTGGATATTGTCACGCCAACACCGTCCAGGTCCAAAGTTGTTTTGGTGAAGGACAGCAGCAGACAGCTTCCGTCTCTGTAAGCCTGTGTCTGCTTCATCAGCCACTGACTAGTTTGGACGCAGTACAGCGTGGACGAGGCTCTTCAGTAAACAAACCGTGTGTGTGTGTGTGTGTGTGTGTGTGTGTGTGTGTGTGTGTGTGTGTGTGTGTGTGTGTGTGTGTGTGTGTGTGTGTGTGTGTGTGTGTGTGTGTGTGTGGATTAGTGTGTTCAGGTGAGGCCAAGGCGGTTCTGTCTGACTAACCAAGCAATAGAAACAATACTGCTCAAAGCTTCACAAAATGGAAGAGTCATGCACACACTCACAATACATAAGCAGTTCATATATTTTATATTCAGGCCGATTATCAATGCTTTTTCATTTCAACATAACACCTTGCTTGATATTATATACATAAATAATTCTTGTTTTTACCTTTAAAAAACACATTTATGCTACAGATGCAGATTAAGTTGTTTACCCTGTAACACACAAATAAGCGCTGTAGTTGTGTTTCAGTGTGTGTACTAATCATTCTGAGTGCAGTGCCTCACCAGGCAACACTGCACAGCAGCTTTGTATTACATTATTCAAGCCCTTCTCACACACTCTCCAACCTCTGTGCAAATGTCCAGGACGTAATAAATAGACCAAACTGGAACATGAGTAAGTATCCAGCTCAGGATGAATCATTTCAGAATGCAGATTGGCTGAGTAATCTGGTAATACACACCGTCATGTTATTGGCCTAATCTTAGTTTAAGAATAATGTTGTGTTACAAGTTCACTCCTAAAAAGAAAATAATGAATAGAATATAGCTGATAGAATACTGTATGGTGGGATTTTGCCTCAGGTATTTCGTATTGGTAACAAGGCAATACACAAATGTTATATTAACATTAACAAGTAGATTAGTATTGATTGAATAATTGCCTTTATGAACAACCCAGAAAGTAATCCCCTGCAATACTAAGCTACTGTATATAGTGTATATTAGTGGCTGTAAACTGGCAATGCTGCAAAGATTAAATACAAACTATAACCTAGTGCATTTACATTACATACAGATTTTGTTCTTCTATCTACTCTCATATTTTTCACTTTATCTACAATTTAAAGCCATCTTTTTCCTCCCATCCTTCTATTTTCTGTTTATATTCTCTCCAATTTGGTGTATTTTCAATTTCCCATTTTTCCTTCCTTCACCCTCTCCTGCCATGATGCCAACATGATTGCCTATCCACAGAGAAGATCATCATCTACTTTATTACACGGGAGGAAAATAATCCAGGTTATTTCATTACTGTGCTCTCTCAGGGACCAAACCAAAAAATAATGATGATTTTGATAACATAAAGCCATTCAGCAACAATCTGGGGTTTAGGGTGGCTGTACGTCAGAGCGGTCTGTACATGCAGAGCCTCACTGGAGGACCGAAGAATGTAGAATTGAAAAGCTGGTCATGAATAAATATGACACCACATTTGTCCCTCTCCTTATCGAGGTTGCCCAGAGAGAGGTGGAGAAGGAAGCGCACTGATTACTGTGAACGCTGCTGACTCTCTGACAGCAGATGTCTTGTTGATGATAGGGCACATAACTACATGAAGGCAACATACAAATCTGTGGAGAGTTGGCATAAAACCTCATGGCAGTTTGGGTATAAACCACCCATCTAGGCGTATGATTCTCCTTAAGTGCAGTCATAATGTTCAGCGCCTCATTGATACCTAGAATCCTTCTCGGGAGTCTGAAATGCTGCTTATGTATTTGCAGTGTGTAAATTGTTGTGAGTTAAGCATTGCTGTATTCATGCTGTATGCCGTAAGAGCATATGGTAATATCCACTACTGGATGCTTTCTTGTTCAATTTCAGTTAAAATAATCTTTTCTTTTTTTCCACGGATGTCAGCTTAGAAGCAGAAACAGACATCATTTCAAAACAGCCACCTCACAAAACAATGCATCCCCATAATACTCTTGTGCATCTGCCCATTGCCATGATGATCTCCTGCTGTGTCCGAGAGGCTTAGCAGGAACCAACTGTACTTTGTGGAATTGAACGAATAAAACACAGAGGTAGAGAACGAAGGTAGACATATGGAGATAGGCTGCCACCGCTGGGTGAATAGTCTGAAATAATAATAGTGATTAATGCTGAGCCAGGTCAGGTTGTGGAGAGAG
>NW_011357368.1:4338062-4354604 GCF_000735185.1 Notothenia coriiceps
GGGGGGGGGGGGGGGGTAATATAAGCCTTCCCGGGCTTTGCAGTGTTCCTCTGAGGGCTTGTCTGCACACACCAAAATGCTCATCAGCTGCTTACCTCTGCACACTCACAAACACACACAGGCACTCCCACACACCCAGCTCATGCATTCCCTCACTTTGTTTGTGTTTTTGTTTTTTGTTACCCTTTTTCTCCCTCCCCAATCTCTCCCAGGTGATTGAACAAAACATTACAGATTGCTGTCTTTAGCGGCGGGGAGCAAAGGGAGAGCTATGCAGCAGTCACCGCAGCATAAAGAGACTGTGGTCCAGCAGTCAGTGCAGAGTAGAAATGCTAGTATTTTTTATACGGTGCAGAGAAATCAGTCAAAGTAGGTGATGTCAACTGTAAAGTATTTCCTGCTAGCGATCATGTAAACCCAAAGTAAGGTGCAGCGTGGCTTTCACCTTTTTTGAGTGATGTTAAGCAATTGGATAAAATAGTGTCTGGAAGAGAGACTGCATGAATACCAAACAGATGAGCTGACATCTCACTTAAATCAGTGTCTTTCTGATTGACACACCTGGATGGTGAGCAGCATCACTCTTGTATATTTCTACTGAATGTACCGCAGAAGCATGTCACAGTGATTGACCTCATCTGCAAAAAAATCTCCGGTTCCCCAGGAGATCATAAATAAAAGGGAGTGTGTATTTTAACCCTCGACCAGGATCCTGCTGTTGTTGCCACTCAGGAAGAGTGGTCTCTCTCTTTCTCCCGTGCCCCAAAACACACACACACACAATCTCTTACTCTTAGATGTGCAGTGTACTCCAGAGGCCTGTACTACGAATCCAGTTCAACATACCCTGGATATGTTTGAGTTAGCAACATTTGACCAATCACAAACATGGACAAGCGTACTGACAGCGCAGCATCATACTTCCTGAATGAAAAGTAAACTATAATATTATACAAATATGAAGAAGTTAAACTTTAAACATCCATCACTAAAACACTTTATCCAGGATACATAGCTGCACCTGCAAGGTGAATACAGCTGGTAAAAGAAAAAGTGTTTGAATGCGTACATTAACAGGTTTATGATATCACTGCCCCGTCTAAGACACGAGTGGATCTGACTTTAATTACATTTGGCTCGAGTGTTTTGTCAACTTAATGTGTTGCTTAAAATAATAAATCTGCATACAGTATGTGACACTGTGAGTGTTGCACGGCCAGATACGGCTCAAGAAGCTGACACAGATAAGGAAATATATGATACATTATGATGTGATATGATGTGATATGAATGATAATGGGACACATCGACGTCTGCACTCACAGTGCCACGGACTGTACGTAATGTTACTCTGATCCGGTTACTTATGTTGTGGCAGATATTTAAGTAAGCTTTCTTAACGCTAATGTTATAATAGTCAGATTGCTCTGAAGATGGGAGGTGATATTCTATTCATTTTCACGTTCACACAGTCAGTTGATTTTTGCCGGCCGTCTTTCCTGCAACAGCAGTGTTTCTGTATTTCCTTTCTCCTGTAATACTGTATGACTTGATAGCTTTAAACTCTGCACACTGAGCTCTGATTGGTCAGCACTGAAAAGTTTATCCACGTGGTATCTCTCGGTACAAACCGAAGGCTGAAGATGTCTCACGTCAAACGCAATGTCTCTCGTAACCCGAGGCTGGATACGGACAACAAAAGATAGATATCACGTCGGTAATCTCTCGTAACAGACGCCCATGCGAGAGATGCTCACACCACAGATAGGTCATCCTCTCTGCGCATCCGACTGGAACGACATAGTCCACGATGGTCTCTCTACAAGCCGCTGGAAAGATTAACACGTAGGTATCAAAAATCCACACCAACACCAAAAACCAAAAAAACCAAACATTTTCCCAACCACAATTATGTCCCATATTCTCTAACTCAAACCCACTTAACAAAAACCAAACCTCACACCCCAATCTCGTTATGAACTAGGATGTCACGACGGTACCTCCTCGATCAAAGGACTGGGAACGATGTCCACTTAAAGAGGATCATCATAAAACATAACTCAGGACACTGAAGATGTACCCGTCCTACAGACACTACTCTCCAATACCGAACCCCCGCGCTAAGACAACAAAGAACTATAAGTCCACGCCAAGGCTAACTCTACTCCTATGGAACATAGAAAGATCGTACCACGCCGGACCCCCCACACCCGGTTCACAAACTACTACTCGTAAGCACATGGAACCAAAATCAAACGTCAAACACACCCAACACACAAAACAAAAATCACTCGCGCTCTACTCCACCTAGACGACACTACCACCAAATGTCAAACGCGAGAGTAATCTCTTGCACCCGCCACTGGAAACGATCCGACCTACGTAAGGTATCTCTCCGATACCTCCCAACGCCACTGAAAACGATAGTACCTACAGTCGGTATCTCTCACCCTAACGACCCTGACCCACGACGTAGTGCAGACTCATACAACAACACACCTCACCGTGGCGGGTTATAGGCATTCACACAACAATATACTCACCAATCCTATATAGACGAACCTCTGTACGTCGGTCTGCACTCGACGATAGAAGACACCTGTAGATGAGGGTCGCGAGTCCTCTTCAGGGTTCACAATAGTTTCAGGAAGGGGAGTGGGGTCGGTGCTTTGACACGACCGACGACGGCAGCCGTCGCAACTGGCCCCGACTCGTCGAAGGCCTAAAATTTTGGTCGGTCTCGAGTACCTGCTCAAAACACGTACTGATACGTCCGATATCATGACGATTTGTGTGACTACCGGACATGAACATATGCTATCACAGGCCAACGTTGTATTGAGACATATAACACAACTCAATGGTCAGAAGGATCAACTAGGTTTTGATTTGCGCGCACGCAAAGCGATATTAGCAAGAGCTGCCGACAAAATAGATATGGAGCACATATAGCAAAAGCGGTACGTAACCGAGGATAAGATCAATACAACAGGGCATATTATCTCGCATCAGTTCGTCAATGTTACTTAGTATATAAGCCTTTCACGACATGACTGCGCTCGCGTCTCGCAGGAGCGTTTCTTTTCGTGTAAAATTATAATCTAGTTTATAACTTCTTCGAATATAGAACAATTCTGTAGCAGTAACTGAAATTTGTGAATAGGTCCTATTTCGGTTTATCAGACGTGACATTCCACTTATGTTCCAATTACTCTTCTTCACAACGACTTAACAGGGGCGCGTGTATCTGTCCACTCCTATAAACGCTGCAACGGCAGCAGCATCTCCGTACAAAAAACTGCTCACCTAGACCTCGCGAAATTTACTGTAAAAACTGAGATCACACAAGCGCTCTCTCCGCTTCTCCATGAAGACGTATGCATCCCATACACTTGTCCAAAGACACGACACAACAGATACACCTCTAAATCACGCGAGTCGACTGAGTCTTTCCCTTTACATACTATGTACACATACTACCCAACATATAGCAACACTACTCACTTACTACTACTAACAACCCTCGCGTAGACTGCAGTACACGGAGTCGTCACCGGCAACACTGGACTATGCATTACAAATGAAACACATAAAAGGCCCAAACTAGTAAATACAACCACACCGTCTACAAATTCATTGAAAAGAAATTGCGATTACCAAACCGATATAAAACTCCAGTCCTAACAACGAGACTTACTACCATCACACTATAAGATAACTAAAGTGCAAGTGTGTCAGCTCAAACTAAAAACGGGCACGGCAGGCCAAGGGACGTTACCCGTCACAAAGCATAAAGGAAATACAGTCGCCATTATCCTGAACATATCGAAAAAATATTGGTCCACAGGAGCGTGTAGCGCTTCCAGAGCTAAAACCACCTTTCGCACAGATCACGAACATGAACTCAAACTAGAGCCAATAGCAAACCTTGGGTTCGGACAGAGGCCATCGGAATCGCTAACAGGCACGCTACGCATATCAATGCTACACTCTAAATCGGGCAATTGCTTCTCTTCGATACGCAGAATCCTGGCTTGCGGTCATCAAAAGAGACTAAGAGACAGAGTTAAAGCTCACAACACTCATTTAGTTAGCCTCACTACCTCCTTCCTCTCTCTCGCTCCTCTCCTCTCTCCGAACGACCCACAAGGTCCCACGATAAGCTGCGACAAAGAGAAAGATTGCACCGATCCTAAGAGGCTCCCAATTAATAGCGCCTTGCCAAGCATCGAACCACGGCCCTCCGATCACAACCCCCAAGCAGTACTAATAATCCTACATCCGTTGAGTCCTTTCCTCCCGCGCACCGCACTGCGTCTCGGCAATAAAAAACAACCCCCCAAACAACACACCCAAAACCACCCAAACCCACCAAAAATCACACCACCACCCCACCAACCCCCTACAACAACAATACAATCACAAAACAAAAAACACAACAAAACCACACAACAAAAAACAACACAACCCACAAAAACCACACAACACACAAACCAACCAAAAAAAAAACAACACCCAACCCAACCAAAAAAATAATACCCACACCACATAAAAAAAAAACACCCCAACACAAACACCCAACCCACAACAAACACAACAAACAAAAAAACACAACCATAAAAAAAAAACCACCACAAACACAAACAACAAAAAAAAAAACTACACNGTTTAGCGTCTAGGCTCGGGCATCATCACTCCACAGATATACATAGCACGATGAGTGATGATTAAATAACTAACCCCCGAGCCTACAGGTGGAAGCTGGGGTGGTGGTGGGACAGGCAAGCAGCAGCGACGTAGAGGTAGCAGCAGCAATAGCAGCAGCAAGCAATGCATAGAGAGAGATCTGGCAGGTTAAATAGAGCGGTATATTAAGGAGACTCTGTTTGGTTGGTTGTAGAATGGCAAGGGGCGTTATCTATGACTGCAGCATAAGTGCTCGAGTTGACTGCCTGAACTAACTCGCAGGCTTCGCCCCATGTATGTGTAGCAGGAGCTTTAGGACAGAGAGTGAATACACATACTATACAGAGATGCTGTATGAGAAAACCAAATGTGATTTTGGAACATTGAACAATGTAAATCTATTCTAGTATACCTCAACAATGGAATTATGATCAGTAGGAATGGCCATGACATGGGACCTTTAAAGTGGACCTATCATGCTATATTTGAATAATATAGTGTAGGACCATACCGATATAAGGCATATTTATACTTTTTATTTTTCAAGTATGGTCCTACACTATATTATTCAAATATAGCATGATAGGTCCACTTTAAAGGTCCCATGTCATNAACCAACGAATCTTACCGTTCCCCGCAATAGATATGACGTCGGTATTCGACGAGCTCAACTGACGGGCACTTGGATTGAGCGTCGAAGAGGGTGACATTACACATCGTCCTCGAAATCCTAGTCTCTCACCTTATGTGTATTGCATATGTCTTCTACGACACTAAACCTCTTTCGGTTTACACTAACGCTGTAACTTGTTACATTTAGATAAGATAATATGGAGTTGTTACTTAAAACCCCATATAGTCATCCTTACGCTACTGTACGGCTGGCAAATTTCACCTCACATAGTACGCATATAAACTTATTACATCACATCCTGGTATGGTCTATATCCGTATAATATGAAAAATCAAAAAGTTTTAATGGTTGTGCTAGTACGGTAAATCGGTATAGCGGTAAAGCGAAGTTAAATGTTAACAGACAACGTACCGATCAAGCGACTCTTGTCGGGGTGGTCAGATGTCCGGGACCGGTATACATGATGTTGGCAGACGGTCGCGAAGAGTAAGCTTGCGCGTTACAGGCACCGACAGAGCGGAGGCACTACCACCTCAACGCGGTTATCGGCGATCGGCGGTGAAGACACTACAGTGTCTTCACAAGTTAGACGGCTAGTCAGACATAGTCAGCGCAACGTCGGGGAAAAATTCTCTAACCCATACTCTTTTATCTCTCCCAACACCAAGACTGTGAACCACTTAAGTGACCCTTGTGCCCCTGTGCTATACGTACATATTTTCTACACTGTTTTCACGTAAAACGACCTACTATCGCCAAGTGGGAAATTCATATTCACCGTCCAAGACAGGACAGAAATTCTGTACGACGGAGTGGCACGTGGAAGGTATTAATAGCGTCCTCAGGTAATTGGTGGGCGACCGAATATGCAGTGCGAGTGGTTGCATAGCCCTGAGGTCTCTTAGGACAAACTAGACGAGTGGATAGTATAAACGAATACTATTAACTTCTTTGAAGGCTCCTTAATATGCCGCTCTATTTAACTTGTCAGATATCTCTCTATGCATTGCTTGCTGCTGCTATTGCTGCTGCTACCTCTACGTCGCTGCTGCTTGCCTGTCCCACCACCACCCCAGCTTCCACCTGTAGGCTCGGGGGTTAGTTATTTAATCATCACTCATCGTGCTATGTATATCTGTGGAGTGATGATGCCCGAGCCTAGACGCTAAACTCAACTATGCTGCTTCTAATAAACATGTTAAAGAAACACGTGAGTTGTCTGACTGAATTGAGTTTGTGGCGAACTGTGAGTGGAGATCCACGGAGTCGAGGCTGAGAAAAGATAGGGCTTAGTGAGTGTGTGTGTGTGAGGAGCCCCACGGATTGGTCCATTTGGACCTGGGTATGGTCACGTCACTATACTCAGGAAGAAAAAAATGGAAAAAGAGAAATCTCCAACGAGGCGTTCTGGGGCAGCATAGACAGGTCTTTTCTGTGTTAGAGTTTTACTCGCTACAGGGTGTACTTTGAGGGTTTGTGACTTTGCAGACCGTTTACATGCAGTAAAAGCTACATAACACACAAGGGAACGGGTAATAACCGGAAAAGCATGACATGGGACCTTTAAAGAAAAGCATCGTACCACTGACTGGATGTAGGGGTAAGATAATGGGTTAGAAGTGGTGACGTCAGAGTTCTGAATATAGGGGCTTTGTCAATGTGGGTAATTGGAAGAAGATGTACAAAAATGTATCAAAAATCTGGGCAGAAGTACTTTTGCCAAAGCTTTATAACAAAGTGTAGTACCTTGCTAGTAAGAGGAACCACTCATCTAACTGCTTATTGTGGTGGCTCCTGCATGTTCCATTATTACTTCGCAAAAATTAAAACATCATGAAAAAACAATCTTTGTTTTCTAGATGCATTTTTCAATTGTGCAGCAAGTTGAGAAAAACATCACATTTCCTGAAGCTGCTTCGGCTGAAGTGATTTATGTTACTTGTTTACATTTTGGGTGTGTGACATTTTGCTTATTCAGCTTTTTCGTTGTCACTCCTATTTTTGTCAAAGAACTGAGTGTGTCCTAAGTGCAGATGCTAAATCTGTTTAATAGCTCCTGCTGCTTTTCACTTTCTTTAATCTTCGGTGTAAATATTGACTTGAAATCAAAGCTGGCAGGAAGCTGTTGCATCCCTGATTAATTTGGCTGTTAGAACTATTTTATCCTCCAGGCCAGAGGAGGAGGAGGAATATAAGTATATGGCAACCGGCCAGCTATGGTGGATAGAAATGGACATATACTGAAATCCCTTTACTAGAGCTCTAATTTAACAGTATGTGGCTATTTCCTGTCCAATCCAAGCCTGTAAGTGCAATTATGAATCCATAACAATAGGGAAACGATACAACAAATTGTAGTTTTTTGCATTAATTTTTGTTCATAACAGGCCAATGTATAGATCAACATCAGTAGTTTTTTTTTTTTTTTGTGTGTACATGTTACTTGTTAGACGCATTTATCCAAAGCGACTTACATACTCAATATTGTGGACAATCCCCACAGGAGCAATTTGGGGTGAAGTGCCTTGCCCAGGGACACAACGACATGCTGACTGCAGTGGGGTTTGAACCTGTGACCCCCTGAACCAAACACCAAGGCTCTATCCACTGCACCACATGCCCCAAGTTGGCTAGCTAGAAAGTCATTATTGTGTATTTCAAGGTGGCCAACATGTAGTGAAGGGTTAATGGGACACATCCAATGGTTTTAGGGGAAAAAGTTAGATGTCAGACGAAGTGTTGCATCTTTTTGATGGGACATGTCAAGCCAGGACTATTTGAGTTATGAGCTATTAAGGATATGTAGATGTGACAGGAGTCCTCTGGAGGAAGGCTGATGTGAATTCTCTGTTGGTTGCTTATCCAGATCCATAAATAAATGAACACATCAGTGAATGAGTGAAGGGAATATCAGAGGAGACACGCTCCATGATCATAGAATGAAAAACAACTTCAAACCGTATTATTTCTCCGGGCATCAGCCGACGTTCCTCCTGATTGTTTAGCACCAGACGTCCCTCATTGTACAATGTCAACTTGGACAGACTCAATTTGACAGCAGCCTTGTCCACTGGAAATACTTTATGTCATTGTGATAAGTAACCAATCAGACAGGTACTCCTCTGTGTGCCTGTGTGACCTCACTAAAAAATATAACGTCTCCATAATGTTCACTGGCAATGTCAGAGTTTCTGGTCCATCACATTGATACACATCCAGGGTATTACATAGCTATCTGAATACATTACACATTTTATCTATATTCTTAAACATTGAAAGACATCGTTGGGAATTTTGGAAAATACTTTTATTTGCTGAAGTTATAAAACATGATATTCTCATAGCTAAATAATAAGCTACAGCTAAGAGATATTAGCTTAGCCTCTCTAACAGTGACTCTTCTTACAGTCCAGTAACCACTCCAGGCCAAGAAAATTGTCCTTAAGCCCCTGAGGAAACCATAATGTCTGATCTTTGCTAGTGAAATTTAGAGGTGCTTGTTTGCAGATGTTTAGCCTTTGGACAGAGTCAGGCTTGCTGTTTTCCCCTGTTTAAATCTTTTATCCAAGCTAAGCAAACTGTTTCCTGGTTATACTGTCGTATTTAGCAGACTAATATGGTATCAATG
Source organism: Notothenia coriiceps (assembly GCF_000735185.1). Taxonomy (NCBI): domain Eukaryota; kingdom Metazoa; phylum Chordata; class Actinopteri; order Perciformes; family Nototheniidae; genus Notothenia; species Notothenia coriiceps. Next base: position 4,347,011 of record NW_011357368.1, read on the forward strand.
TTGTCATCTAACTCTTGGTAGGAAAGCTAATACATGTATTTTCTACCAATATTTTGAAAAGTGTTTCCCCATCCCTCAGAAATACCTCATTAAAGTTAGATGAGTTGTTTCTTTTAAAAGTTTAAAAGTTGGTATTTCCTTTCACAAAAAAGCCTGATTTTGATATTGGAGTACCCTTTATTTCTGAATGGTATTTCAGAATGATTAGATTGTAGAAAGTTCTCTTTTAACAGTGTTTTCACATGAGGGGTTCGCAAAAGTGTTACATTTGGGACAAACAATTGTTCAAACCGAAATAATCACTACCAAGGAGTATTTCCTGATTTAAATGTGATGTGTAGTTGGCTCGCTAAGGCAGAAGTTACACACATCATGATGAAGGTTTTTTATACATATTTGAATATGTATATATTTACTTTTTGAAGTTTCATCGTCTGTAGTCATTCCTATATGTGTCACCGTTTCTTGCAATTGGAAAAAATGGGAGCTGCTTTAGAATTTTTTCCTGGAAATGTTGATTCCCCTTTCGTAATACTGCACGTCCAAGGACTTTAATAACTGGGCAACTAGACCAATGACCTGAACAAATGGTTACCTGAAGTTAAAACAAAGACATACAAACCCACGCACTCCATTCTCTAAGAATAACCAATACATATTGATTGAAAGCCGGCCTGACCTGATTTGGCTGTTCGCTTATGCACTCAGAGAAAGATTATCCAACATGCTATCTGCAAACTCTGTGTTCCTAATGTATTTAAAACTACACCATTTTCGTAAAGAAAAAAAGTAAATGATCCTTTACTTATCTTGTCTTCTGTAGTTAAATCAAAGCTATTTAACCTTCCCCTCACTCTATATCAAGCTCATTGCCTGGCTTCTTTTTCACTTTTCAACCAGATGCAACAGCCTACAAGTACAAACGGGTAAATGCATCGACTGGAAGCACTTCACGACAATGTGTCTGATTTTCAAAGAGATGCCAATATAATTACTTTTACTCCCACATTAATAGCTTTTGACAAGCTGCTACCTTACCTTTCATCTTGCAAGCTCTGCCAAATATGTGCGTGGAAGTCAAAACGATGACTTGCTAAAAGATAGGAGTATGGCTTCAAAGTGAATTTACTTATGCAGTTATGTGAGAAGTTTAAATTAATTTCATTCAAATGAAAGCTGAACCTGTGCTTATGATGAACAATAAGCTTGAGATATTAAAAGTTGAAGCTGACAGAACAAAAAGGGGAATAATTTGAGTTCAAGTATGTTTCTTTATACTCAAGTATGCTCAATTAAGCTATCCTCAGATCTCCATTTGACTGTGGACGGGAGCAGTCAGAGGAATCTGGTGCGAACATATGCAATACACTATATTTTATTTCTTCAAAACTGCTTTATGGCACTCTTAGCTCTCTCAAGAAAATCACTTGATATTATTGACAAGGCCAAACACATTTGCAAGTCGAGCATCGCACACTATATTCTGATGTAGGATAAATGCCAAAAATCATGCCAGGGGTGAAAAATCCATTTCAGGCTTATCTGACGACAGCCAGTTTTATTATTTACCCTATAATTATGTCTCGCTCCTTCATTAGAAAGGCTACTCCTTGATTCCTTGATACAACTGCAGTCATTTGAAGACATTTCTCAGGCCCACGCTGTGAGCCCTCTCCTTTGAAGCCGGGATATTGATAAGTCTCCCTCTAGGCTATGCTAGAACCTCTCTTTAGCCCTGATTAGAATGATTCATTTTCATTAACATACTATACACATCGACAGCATATCCCCCCAAAAATGAGTGAAAAGCTACTTTCAGAGTATCTCCTACGCTCAGTGTTTACCTACAATATTTGTATGTAGTATTTTCTCCAGCATCTACTTCTGTCTAATGGCCATAGCTTCAGGTTCAAGGTTCAAGGCTTTTATTAGTCATACGTACATAGCTACAGTGTAGTTATGACAATGAAAATCTCAGGTAAATGCAAAAAAGAAAATAGTGAAATAGTGCAATAAGAGTCTCTATACAAGTGATTGGAATATGATATATTAGATAACTAATTTGTAAGTCAGGCTTATAAAACCAATGTTTCGTTACGCATCAATAGCACTAAACTCATTCTCAGAAATGATATGATTTGATATGAACAACACAAAGACTTTGGACCAACAAAAAGGTATCTCTACTGTATAACCCAATCTCTCCAAAGCATTGTGCATTTCAAATCAGTTTGAACAAGCCCTAGGACAAGAGTTGTTCGAGTCACACAGCCCTTCGTAATCTCATCCCCATTTCCCAGACACTGCTGATGGCTTCTGCTCTGTTCAAATAATATCCAGTTTCTCTGAGACAGCAAATCTTCCTCCATCTCCCCAACTCTGTTCTAGTGATACAAGAGCAAGGAGTGAAACTGTTACTTAACGACAAAGTCAATAAATAAAAGACGTTATCAGAAGTTTTTGGATGGGGTCCAAAAACTCACACCAAGTATGAGATGGCCTTTTCTGGATGTATTTTAACACTGAAGTCCTCCATCCGTTTTCCTCTTTTATTTTTTTCTCCCCCCCGCTGTAACTACTTTAGCTGTGGAGTGGCTGCAGAACTCGGAGGAAATGTTAAATTGTACACTGCTGGCAACTCATGTCCAATTTGGGAGTTACAGGTACACATTCAAGGTCAGGCCGAAGGAAAGTGCTTTTCTTTTATCACACTTTAGGACAGAATGTTGTGTAGTAATGGATTGTTGGGTCTAACAGGTAGGGGAAAACTAGAAACTCATTTACATGATTTAGTAAGCAAAAATATTCGAGAGTTATTAGTGTGAACAATACAACAATGTAAAGTAAGTGGCACACATCATTTAGCTGGTACCAATTTATTTAATTTTTTATATGGTGTTTAAAATGTTTATACTGTACATTAGCACACAATAACCTTTGGCTTCTCAATACAAAAGACTTCACAATCAACCTGCAAGTTACTGTGATAAACCACTCACCACACCAGCACTTGATTTTCGTTCTAGCCCACCAAGGTTAACAAAAATCTTAAATTACTAATATAAATATGGCATCATTACAGTAAAAGAAACAACACATCCAGATTGCTTAAATACCGAAAATAATCATGAAGGTGATTAAAGTGTGCAGAGGTTATACTGTAGGAGCGTTCCTTGTCTGGTACAATATACCGTACACATATTTTTTAATCAGGTGTGAATTAGCAGTAGTATAGTGTATTGCATGTTTCCCTAACAGAAACATTTAAATAATAAAGGTTCTAGGGTGCATAAGGCTCCAGTTAGAGAAACAACAGGGAATAAAATGGTTGATATACTTAATCTTAAGGGGACTTATCCATCCAAGTGTATCTGATCCAGAAGTGCTCAGTGACAGAGTTCTCCACAGTGACGGTCTCAGCCAAATCCAAATAATGCTGACACTTGACAATACATTGTAAAGAAAAATATCAATCTGACACAAGTGTGGCATTTTAAAAAGATGTAGCTGGTGTAACATTTAAAAAGGCCCAGGTTTTCAACAAAAGGAGGAAGATACAGAAGGAAAGGGAGGGCTTTAGAGGAATTGAGCTCCAGTGTATTCCTATACCTTTTGATTAGATCCAGCTTCCCTAATTGGGAGTGAGCCCATTAACGTGGCAGAGGCAGACACGTATCCAACAAGTCTTACCAGGTATATTCACATGATACATGAGAGACGGGCTCCTCTGTTCTCTTCCTGTCCGCAGATAAAACAGACATAACAGGTGCTCTTAGATGGATGTCTCATTACGGGAACCATCCTCTCACTCTCATCTGAGCTCCAGGATGGTAATACTCCACAGCGGTATTAATCTGGCTAGCAGACTAATGATTAAGACTATCCTTTGGGTTTGCTTGCTAGGATCAGAGATAAAGCGTACCTGCCCTCTTCATTGGTGTTGGAATCAAGCATTAGGAGCACTGATTCATAGATTTACATTCCATGGTGAGATGAGAATTTGAAGAATCTAAAGAAATGGTTGCCTCTTAGCTTGATATCATTGCACCAGCAGCAGCCTTGATGAACAAAACATGTCCAGCCTCATTGTGAACGCATCTAACACGACTCCAAATTAATAAAAAATATTTTTCTGTATCTGCTGGGTGTGTAAATAAGCCACTGTTTGCTAACACATTCACCATATCAACCAAGGTCAGTTTATGTGTTTCTTTGATATTCCTGGTAAATATAAAGATCGCAACTCTTATTGAATTTATTTTTCATACCCAAGAGTGGAGACAGACGTCATTCAAGTCGTGGGCTCAGCTAGATGACGGAGAATAAAGATGGAGTGTTTTGATAATCATGAGCAGCCTAAGGCCTGTACTACGTAGCCGGATTTTCAATTAGCGAGGTAACTTCAGGGTAAACTCTGGGTTTACGGTCCTACGACGCTGGTTCTCTTTTTAGCGGGGTATATCTCCATGGTAACTTATGCTGAACGGCAAACCANCGGGAGCCCCCGCCCCCGGGGGCTCTCGGGCTTAACAGGTTTAAGGTCCCATGACATGCTTTTCCGGTTATTACTCCTCCCCTTGTGTGTTATGTAGCTTTTACTGCATGTAAACGGTCTGCAAAGTCACAAACCCTCAAAGTACACCCTGTAGCGAGTACAACTCTAACATAGAAAATACCTGTCTACGCTGCCCCAGAACGCCTCGTTGGAGATTTTGCTTTTTCAATTTTTTTCTTCCTGAGTATAGTGACGTAACGGTCATAGTGACGTACACACACACACACACACTCACTCAGCCTTATCTTTTCTTAGCCGCGGCTCCCCGCACACGCACACACACACACACACACACACACTCACATTGTGGTCAGGCTGAGTTGCGCGGTGTCTCGCAGACCCCACGCAGCAACCAGGAAACGATACCAGTAACCCAGCTCACACTGTCCGCTCCTCGAGACTCAAAGGTCTATTCTAGTAGACCTCAACAATGGAATTATGATCAGTAGAAATGGCCATGTCATGGGACCTTTAAGGTTCATGTTCAGGTTGTGGTTGACGACAAGCACGGCCTGCTTTGGTTTTCTGATAAATTGATCAAAGATAATTGTGATTGGTGGGTCACTGTGCAAACAGATCCTGCATGACACTTACTGGCAACAAATTGTGTATCCAACAAGTCTTAATAGTCAACTGTATCAAGCAGCTCAAAGTATAGGTGAAGGGAAAAGGTTTTTATTGGCCCAACAACGTGATGTGACTGACAAAAAAAGTCTGAATACCAGCGTTTATTTTACTTCAACACCCGACACACTTGCTGTGGGCATGATGAAAGCTAGCAGGTAATATCCAACCAGGCGTGGTGAAATAAATTCTACAGTCTGCCAACAGAGCAACCACACACACACATACACACACACAATCAGCCACACTTGCATACCGATATTTGCACAGTGATGCCAGCCGCAGAACTGTCAGGCTGGGAAACAGAGCGAACGGCGAGATGAGCACAGAGATTACACCATGCAGAAGGAAGGAAGGAAGGAAGGAAGGATAGAAAGAAAGAAAGAAGGAAAGAAGGAAAGAAGGAAGGAAGGATGTGTTGTGTCACAGGCTCTCATTGGGCTCCTACAGGCTACAGGATACATAGATGATGATGTCTGACACACAGACTCTCTCTCCACAGGCTGCCTCACATTCCCCGCTCTCTTCCTGTCCTAACATCTCTCTCTTAATCCGGCTAAAGACAATTTAAAGACTGCTGACTGTACTGGATCATCCCTGTAGTGTGCAACCATTAAATCACAATGTTCCCCTCATTAGACCTGTATAGGTGACTTATAATGATCTGAATTCTGAAAAAAACTGCATATAAGCATCATTTGAATGCACTTGTATCAAGGAGTGTCTGTACATATACTAAATATTTGTCAAATTTCTTGGATTCTAATCCATTTGCAACTTTCCTTAAATAGATAACACGTTGTTGTTTCTTACAAAAGAAACCTACATTGGCATGATCATTGATGGATAGATTAGGTTACTCACTGCTTACTATTCTTTATGTTTTCATTGGATGTTTTTTGTCCTATTCCCATCTTTCGAAAGTGTGTGTTTTGTTAAAACATTACACAAAATACTGGTTTTACAGTATTTGAAATTGTACAGTTTGTATTTGAAATTGTCCGGCGTCTAAGAAAATAGAAAGGAAGCCAGCCGAAGCCTGACAATTGTATTTATGTAACGGGAAGCATTTAGATTTGTCTGTTTGCCTTGAAATTGAACTGAATTGAGAAAAACAATCATTTTTTGTTAAATTTTTTGCTAAAGTTTGCCATTCTTTTTTACATTATTGCAATCGGGAGCGATACCTTTTTCAAATATGAAAACTCTCTAATCTTATGAACACTTTGAAACAGCTTTCAAGCCTCACTTTGCCTCACTGTCTTTATTTAGCAGAAAACGTACTGGCTTGATTCTGATATTGGCCTCCCTATGTTCTGAATCGGGAATTGTTTTAAATCGAGAATCATTTCTAATCAAATCGTGACCAAAAGGATAAAATCAAATGTCACTCCCAGTGAAGTATATTGTGATTGTGATATTTGATTGAAAATAGCCAAGGGTTGTTTGTTGTGTAATGCTGCAGCAAATGCATGCAATAATCTAGTCAATACAAGCTAACGTTGAATTTTATTAAGTTTTGCCCAGCTATTTAATCTGCTTTAGTGTAATCTATTGTTAGCTCTACTCGTCTACACCTTAATGTCATTGTTTCTTCATTTAGCCTCCCTGTTTTTCTGTATTATTTTTGGTTCTGTCCTGCTCTGCAGCATCCCCTATCCTATTATATTGTATCATTTCCTATTCCGCATCCATTCTATTCTCCATGTTCCATCATTTTCTGCTCTGCTGTGTTTCTTTTCAGTTATGCTCTGCTGAGCTGGACAGGGCAGCCGCGCTCCCCTGAGAGAAGCCTCCGGAACTCCGGAAGCACGCTACCATTATTGCTTCCTGTAGTCAGCAGAGCTTACAAACAGTCAGGAGTGTGTGTGTGTGTGTGTGTGTGTGTGTGTGTGTGTGTGTGTGTGTGTGTGTGTGTGTGTGTGTGTGTGTGTGTGTGTGTGTGTGTGTGTGTGTGTGTGTGAGAGAGAGAGAGAGAGTGTGTGTGTGTGTGTGTGTGTGTTGTGTGTGTGTGTGTGTGTGTGTGTGTGTGTGTGTGTGTGTGTGTGTGTGTGTGTGTGTGTGTGTGTGTGTGTGTGTGTGTGTGTGTGTGTGTGTGTGTGTGTGTGTGTGTGATCATACCGATTTGTTTCATTAAAACATTTCCCTTTTTGCAACATGGAGTCAAATGCTTCAATATTGTGTCATGAGACACGACTACACCACATTTTCAAATAGATATAACCCATGAAATAATATTATAAATATTTAGGGATTGTGAAATCTAACAAGTACCTTTGTGTTAATCTGAACTATAAACTGGACTGGCCGGATCACTGCTGCTATCCACAACGAGCGATCAGTCCATACATCGTACACCACAACGACGACGAGACCCTAGCGAAACCAAGAAGCAAACAGCAATCATCTATATCA
>NW_011357368.1:4354649-4379165 GCF_000735185.1 Notothenia coriiceps
TTTAGCGTCTAGGCTCGGGCATATCACTCCACAGATATACATAGCACGATGAGGATGATTAAATAACTAACCCTCCAGCTACAGGTGGGAAGCGGGGGGTGGTGGTGGGAACAGCAAGCAGCAGCGACGTAGAAGTAACAGCAGCAATAGCAGCAGCAAAGCAATGCCCAATAGAGAGAATCTGCCAAGGTTAATAGAGCGCTATTTAAGGAGACTCTGTTTGGTGGTGTAGAATGCCCAGGGGCGTTATCTATGACTGGCAGCATAAGTTGGCTCGAGTTGACTGCCGGAACTAACCCGCAGGCTTCGCCCCATGTTGTGTACAGGAGCTAGGAACAGAGAGTGAATACAACATACATACAGAGATGCTGTATAGAAACAAAAATGTGGAATTTTGGAACATTGAACAATGTTAAATCTAATTTCTAGTATCCTCAACAATGATTATGATCAGGTAGGATGGCCCATGACATGGGAACCTTTAAAGTGGACTATCATGCTATATTGGAATAATGTAGTGTAGGACCATACGATATAAGGCATATTTATACTTTTTATTTCAAAAATACCAAACAGATCTGCATTGTTAGCCATTTCCTCATTTCGCGTCAATTTAAACATGTCTTGCATGGCTTGACTGTGAGAACACACCATCTACAGGCCTGGCATATGTACTAAACAACGCTCAAGCGCTTCGACCGGCAATGTCCGCGCCTCCGGATTGTGGCGTTGGCCAATAGCCCGTAGCGCCACTTCTGTGATGTCACAGAATGTTCAACGACAGTCTGTATCAGAATACCGTTGCAAGCCCCTTTTATAAGAAAGATTTTGGGTAGGAGAAAAATAGAGAGGGTTGTTGTTTCTGACCTTTGTGAATTCACTGGAAACGGGGACAACAATCAGTATATAAAGATGTACAAAAGTGCATTTGCATGGATAAGCTCACCTTAAGTATTAATGGGCAAAGTTTCTGTCGTCCTTTAAGACAATTCGCTCCGTGCAACCTTCCCAATAATTATCGTTCAGGAGGTTCCATTAACCACCTGCTGGCTTTACTTCACCGTCACCAACGTATCGACTCCAGAGAATCCTGTTTTATCTCTCACCTTCATATTTGCTTATGATAATTGAAGAAACTTCACAAAGTAATTTTTCTCTTTGAAATGTGTGTTAACCGAATGTCTTCCTTAATGACATAAACGAAAATAAATGATGTTAACTGTAAGTATGCATGCCTATGTGTATTTCTTTCTTCATATAAGAAATAAGAATGTAGTTGTACTACCACCAAGATACAGCAAAATGTACTGTGGTATAAATAGCTAGCTTGGATGGAGAATATTCTTCCTTGTTCCTTCATGCAAAATGCACTTTTTGATGTCTTTTATACATAAATATGTGTCCCCGGTGTGTCAGGGAACTCATAAAACCTTCTCTCTTTTCCTCCATACCCAAATCTCTAAAAACGGGGGTACAACGGAGCTGATCCAGATTTGCTGCTGATATTACGTAATTTCGGAAATGTGGACCCACAGAAAGTTGCCATAAGAAACAATGCCTGACGTATTTTGGACGTAATCTCGTCTTTGTTTACATTAGCAAGCATCGCTAACACAGAGCTAACCTGTACTGTGTAGACTGTAGAGCATGCACATGTAAAAAAGCAGGAAATCAAAAAAAGGAACTCACCTGATAAACCCGCAAGAGAAAAAGCATTTGAGCTCCATACTGTTTCAGAAATAATCCTTGATGTGGTTTGGAACATGATGACGCTTAATCACAGCAGAATTTAACTTTATCTCCGGTGGAATTCTGATCAGGCATTAGTTCCGCCTCCTCTTTTTTATTTTTCAAGCTAAGTACCCAAAATCCGCGTTTCTCTAACACTGAAACAGAGGGATATGGGGGATGTCTAAAATGCATGATCTGTTTGTATTTTGAGCAAAACACATCATAGACATGTTTTTATATCTTTTTATATATCTGAGACCCATAATGTATGACTAAAAATAGCATGATAGGAGCACTATAATGTAAGTGGAACTGCTTGAGATTTTCCTTTAACAGTCAGACAAAAACTAGTCTGAAGTAAGCAATCATTAAAACTGAAGTAAGTGGTCTGAAAGCCACTTGATGGGGGGGGGTAAATGGTATTGTTCTTTATAGATATCTTCAGTTATAACATACTTTCTTACTGAAGTGTGACGTAGCCTTACAACAGACGTAGCTTAACAAAGACAGTGAATTAAAAATAATTGCTCTAATAAGTAGACATTTATGTTAGATGGTTTACAACTGCAGAAAGTGAAATTTGCTGTGAAAGCATTTTCAATAAACAACTTGTAAAATTCAGCAAAAAACGTAATAATATTCAATGTCACAAAACACTGATCACTTATAATTATAATACCCTGACACAATATTTGATAAACGCAAAATATGTAAAAAAATGTATTCATTTATAGGTATTGTGGAGCTGCAGAGAAGTCCAGGCTTACAAACGTTGTTTCTATAGATTTCATTTGAAAAATACATTCGTACATCCTCTTAAAAACACACACCATGATCATTTCAATGTATTTTTCAATTTTGTCCATATTGTGCAGCCCTTTTCATTACTACACTGTAATCAACACTGTTAACTGAGGAGGACTTTAGAATAACTATGGTGTCATCAGCCTAGTGTTCATGAGTGGGGATCATTTTTTAAACATAATGGACATTTAAAAACTACGACATTGCATTACCACTACCCTGGGATAAGGTTAGAACTAGGGATAGGAATGATTAATCGAATATTTGAATATTTGAAATAATTCAGGTATTCGAAAACACGTTATATTTGTTGTTATGATAGGGGTGCCTAAGTTGATTACATATTATCAAATGGATTAATTAAATGTATACGACAGTGCCCTTTGAAATATCTTAAGAAAAATATCAAAGAAAAAAAAAACGTGTAACGTTACACTCTAATGGAGAGTCCTACACAACAAACATGGCGTCAAAACGGAGTAACGTGTAGAAATATTTCGACAAGGTTAGTAAAAACTTTTTTTTTTTTTTAAAGTGTTAAGTGTTAAAAATATATATAATTATAGGATATGTAAATTCGGTTAATCGGTTAACCGTTTTTTGGGGCGTCGAATATTTGAATATACATTTGCTTTCAAATTCCCACCCCTAGCTAGAACCTGGGAATCTTGTGCAGTTTAGACAATGATGGTGAAGCTGATGGTGTGCGAGGTGTAGAATAGTCATACTTCAACACCTATCTCCCTTTCTGCTAATCTAATCAGATGTATACTCTGTGTTGCTGCTATTTATTGAAACACGAGTGTAATCCGTAGTATGATTTACCAGCACACAAACACTTATTCCAACACAGAGCCGTCTTGACATGGCACCTTACATTGTGATTTCATGTCAGTGCAAACGCTTTATAACGTCTTACTCAAAGAGCCGCCCTATGCGAGTCTGACAGGAGTGAGTTATGATGCTATGATTTTAATCCATTGCAACCACACAAACATTGTCTGACCTTAATTTGTGTGCTTATAATGCTCGGTGGAACAAGGTATTAAAAGTAGATCCTTGTGAAGTTCTTTCGGCTCTCTCCCTTTCTCTCTGTCTGTCTCTTTAAGCCACTGCCTATCATTTGTCTTGTCAAAAGCACCGGGTAGACAGGTAAATGGAGGCATGCTGGTGGGTGGGTGTTTTTGTCCGCATGATTACTGGAATTGTAGGCAGACAGACTCTGACCTGTATTAACAGTGACTTGTGTGTTTTTACGGCACTTTGAAGTATGTAAGTCAATCATATCTGAACCTAATATCCAGGTAATATACAACCAACATTCAGCATGCAATTACTGTATATTTATCAGATCAAACCATATATTTCCAAAATCGATGATGGTATTTTCTAATATAATTACATATTTTATTCCTTAGGTGATATGTAAATGGGATATATTCTGAAAAACGAATCTTTCCGTGCTTAAATATTCATTTCAAATCTGGAGTGCCTACCAACCCCAAAAACTGAAATATAACAACCAAATCATTTTTTGTGGGCCGCCTCTTTCAGCAGACATGGGATTTACCAATCCATTCAGATTTCCCTTTTTAGTTTCCATAAAGGCTTATTAGAATATACCAACCCCCCCCCCCCNCCCAATATATCCCTCAACAGCATGGGAAATACAATTTTTGTTTCGCCAGCCAATAAGAGCAGACTGGGGTTTTTGAGAGGTCCTTAAGAGACAGGCACTAAAGCAGGAGGTTTCTGAATAGGGAAAAAAAAATAAAGAACTCACATCACAAAATACCTGGTATGTGAAAAGCAAACTGAACACAGGGATGGCAGGTGTGTCCATAATTATACAAAAAACCTCAAATGATAGAAAAACACACCTGATGAACCATATTGTAAAATAAGGCTAACAATAGCAACCATTAGGAGATGTTTAAACCTTGAGGAAAGTTATTTGACGATGATAATAAAAGATACAATTCTGTATTTTTTTGAAGCTTCTACATCACAGAGATGAAATATATTTTCCGCTGAGGGTGATTTTGTCAGACATTGGTTGTCCTTGTGGTAAATGGCTGCTAAAAGCACAACAACATGTTGTCAAGGAAACCATCATTTGAAGTTGCTTCACGGGCGACTTGTCATCCATTTTTAGTTGAGCGACAGTCAACCGTTAAAAATCACATCACTTTTTCCTATGCACGACTGAAGTTATCAAACTACTGGGTAATTTCCACTGTGTTTGTGAAAAGTGGTTATTCTAAAACTGCAAGAGTGTCATTGGAAGATACCCGTCTATCAGAGACTAGAAGTAAAGTAAAGCAAAGTCTTTGCTTAACAGAATATAATATGTTGATATAATAACAAAAATAATAACCAAAACTGTATCTCAAATTATGAAAGCTTAACACAGTATGTAAGTATTACACCATAATGGGTGTCTTTGAACTGGAACCTGAAAAATTATAATTCACTGTTTTGCACTGCGACTGCAGTTTCAGTATTACTCAACTTTGGTTTAAAAAATGAACAATATATTGACAGTTGCATGATTTCAGTGTATTATCTGCTTTTTTACCACCTCTTTTTGTAATCATCTTTTGGCATTAGTGTTGTAGTATTGAAGGTTTTAACCTGCAGCGATCTGTGGCACAAAACCAATTTGTATATCCCCATGCAAAGACTGACAATTCAATCTGTTAGCTGAGAAACGAACATCAATGTGATGTTAATCATTGAAGTCATTTATTTCCTTCAAACTACAGCGCCAGCTGGAGGCTGCAGCAATAACAGCTCTGTGAACCCCCTCTCCATAGCCCCTCATTCAGGATATTAATTGCCCAGCTATGTCCTCCTGTTATCAATCTCTACCAATCACACTTTATTAAATAAAGACACAATTGCCTTCTGGCACACATTCACGCACAACAGCCGGCTTTATCATCATGTATCTACAGTCGACAACTGCAGCTCCGGACACATTAAGATGATCAGCTCGAGACTGATGTTCCACTATCAACACTAAACACACTGGCCAGACTTCCCAATTAAAATCCCTTTTGAGTGCCTCTTTCCAAGTGCATTTGGTGTGTTTAAATGTATGTGTTTATTCACATATGGTCCTGCATGATAACGCTGAACTTTGAAGCTTACATTCCTTAAATACTGTTCAATACTTAATGCTGTACGGAGCAGTTGCATACCTACTCTGTTGTACCCCACTATTTGTTGTGTGTGCCTCCCACATGCAGTGACTCAGTGGCATGTGGGTTTTTAGGTTGGCATTATGATCCTTTTTAGTTAATCAGATATGCTTTACAACCCACATAAAATGTGTCCAATATTTCATAAACCCTTCTTTATATTTGTTACATAATATGGGGGAAAACAACCTTGGTTTAGAGTTGATTGTCAATTTCATGCATTTTTGAGTTGTGGAAAATGTTTTTAGTTTCAGGCTGCTAATTGAAAAGTGCTCCAAGGTCCTTTGTGCAAAGAGAATATTTAATTAATTTGGGAAGGAATGATATACTGTAACACATAGCTTTAGTTTTTGAGACAAATGTTCAGAAGGCCACCGCACACAATTGCTATGGGTGTTATCACAGTATTATTTAGTTTATTTATTTCTGGCTTTTTTCATGTCAACCACAAACCAACACTATCAACACCTCAGTGGTTAAGGATATCAGTGCAACAGACAACAAAGGAGTTATATCAAAAGTGAACTGCTGCCTCAGTGTCCTCTGGGTCTCACACAAATCATACAGGGGATTTCTTGGATGCAAGTAAAGACTGCACATCCAGATGGCTTCATTTGTGTCTCACATCAGGGCTCATGCAAATGTTAGTATGTAGAGCACTGAAGGCTTAGAAATATAAAAGTTAAATATAGAAAATAAAAGTTGTTGTACAGTTTGTCAACTCTTCTGACTGAAGGCTAAAAGAAAGTGGAACAGAAACATGTCAAAAAAGGTGAGGTCACATCAAAAAAAAAGGTCACATCATTATCCGTTAAATGATTTCACTCAATGTTGCATGTAGCCTTTGAGCACAGACACAATTGAATGCTGGGTTCAAATTAATTGCCGTTGTGCTCTTATCATCCTCCCACAGGATGGCTTTTATCAAAATCATTACCTAATGGCTAAAAATGGCTGGTTAAAGCTTGTACAGCAACCAACAACTCACTCATATTCTGTTCCATAGAAGCTTAAATGACCCACATCCATTTTCCTCCCACACTCTCGCCTTCCTCACTGCCACCAGTTAGCATAAAGCTGCAGCACATTACCCAACAGAAGCAGAGCCGGAGGGAGAAAAGGGGGGGATTTGTACCTAATATCAAAGTCAAGGTTCAGTCGTCATTATCCTGACCCTCCCACTCACCTTGTCTCCATGGATGACCCAATGTCAATCATTGACCAGGTCCATTATTACCCACTGCAGCCAATCACAACCCAGCTTTTAAATCACTCCCAATCTGCCCTTCCATTGAACCTAGCAATAAGGTCATTTAATGCGTAATATGTTTCCAAAGTGTGAATAAATCTGACCTTATCTCTGTGAGTACCATCATTTAAGTGCTGGATTGATTCAACTGTCTTTGTTGAGCGTGAATATACAGTGCAGCTTTTCAGTGATGTTGAGCTTTTACCAAATGTACTGTATAGTAAAATCATTTATAGAGGTCAATTATCCATCCTTTCTTTTCGTAGTGACAGCATAAAAACTCTCACTGCAGATACCATGTCTGCAGTAGACAACAGAGTTAAAGGGCAAGCGCAGCAGTGTGTGGGTCGTGACCACAGGTTAGCATAATTACTGTTGCAGAGAGCACAGGGCATTTATGATTGTGATGCACCTGAATTGATGTATCGTAAAATTATAAAAAGAGAGTATAATAAATATAAGGTAATAGGTTTTTCTGATTGCCTGGAAGAGACAGTCACCACTAGAGGCTTTCTGAACATTGCGAGAAGCAGGTTGTGTAGCACATTCAGGTTGAGGTAATGAAACTGTCCATGAAACTTTTTGATACATTGAATGAATGTTATCATATTTCTTACACACAAAGGTGAAAGACTACTGTATGTATATGTGAGTCTGATATTGATAGTAGAATTGTAATTTTACATTTTCTAACAACGAAATTGATCTTATAAGCTAACTTTTTATCGTCCCCCTTGGTTACGGTTAGTTGCTACAGCACAGCATGTTCCAAATGTAGCACTAAACGTATGCAGCTTGAAATGAGATTCAGCACCTGACATGTTTGAGTATTTTTTTTAAAACAAGTCCATGATTTTTTGTTAGACACTGTAAATGTATATACAGTTTTACTTAAAAAAGTGTAACTCTACACCCCATTTTCAGATACAATGGAGTTATCAAAATAATTGTTTCTATGCAGCTATAAATTGTCAAATGTAGCAACTTGGCTTCGCGTCGGGCCGAACCACGCCCCTTAGCTGTGATATAATGAGCATATACCACGGCCTGTCGTGAGCTATTGCTTAAATATATGATAGCTAACTTTACAATGTTGTGATGTGACGTCAGCTAACATTCTGTAGCTAACGCCGATCACTCACAGATAGCTGCCCAGTTCTCCACTGGTTCTCCTCACACCACAGCTCAATTTCTCTCCTATGGCCGTTATTTCTTCTAATCCTTGGCTTCTCCTGGTCTCTTGGACGCCTAGCAGGCTCATAATTATAATGTCATATGCATTCAAATATACATGTTCAACTTCTTCTGTGTCTTCTGTGTCGAAACTAGCATTGGGATCCATGTTTATTAATACGTTACACCGGCCGCTCTCCCCCTTGTTTCCCCTTTGTTACGTCACACGCGGGAGGTCACGCATTTACTTGATGCGGAAGTAAAAATGTCTTACAAAAACGACGCCAGATGTCACTGTAGTGTATATTTATGTATATTTTTTTGAAAATCTAGTGTATACATCATTTTCCTAAACATTTATTCACAGGTGTCTTTAACCTGGAAGTTTCTCTTTAAAAGAGCCATGGTGACCCTACACCACATACTGCTGCCATGGCACTGCACCCTCCTCATTGAAATAGGAGCAGAAGTTCTCCCGCAGTTGGAGCGATCTGCGTGTGGCATTGTTGGAGCCCATCCTTGGTACATCACACAGGGTTGGAGTATCTGGAGCTTGTTGGAGCAAACACAGTGGGGGTGGCTTAAAGCCCACCTCCGCTCCGTCCGTTAGATGAGCCTGGTCACATTAAATAAGAGAAGGAGTTCAAAACACCGGAATAAAAGTTATAACAATAATCTGATTTTAATGGTAAAAAACAACAATACGAAATACAGAGTGCCCTGTAACAGAGCACTCCGGGCTCCCCGCTCTACTGCCGTGCGATACAGATATCGGGACCAGCCAGTCAGAAACAGGGGGCATCGTGCATGAATAAAGATCAGTATACATAGAACAATTTGGGGGCAGAGTTTCTCTTCCCCCCCAAAATCTCTAATTGGTCGATTTCACTCCTAAGCGAGTCAGAGAGTCCGTGGGGAGGAGTTGTGTCAGCTGCTCACTCCCCTAGGTGTTTTTACTGGTTGGATTCACTTCTGGTCGGGTCCAATACAGCGAATCAGAGTTCTGGGAAAAAGTATGTTTCTTCTGAACAGAGCGTGAGAGCTTGGAAGTAAACAAGGACAGAGTAAATCTTTATCTCTGCACCTGTATTCACTCCTTTACTTCCCCAAGGAATATTTCACACAAACCATTCTTTCCTCAAACAATCAAAAGATTGTACACAGATATATTCGTGCCTGAGATTATATTGGCCCCAGAAAGAACCTTGAAAATAATATGTGTGTGTGCTGATATCTGGGTCAGTGAGTGTAAGTGAGAAGGTTATATATATATATAAGATTACTTGAAAACAGTCCCAAATAACACATGTTTACTTCAAAACAGTTCAAAATAATACATGTTTACCCTAAACAGCTCAAAACAATACATGTTTACTTTAAACAGTTTAGAACAAACAAATTAACCTTAATCTTCACTTCTCAGATAAAGGCATTGCTGCCTCATCTCCCTCAAAATTATGGCCCTCTCCTCCACAAGTCTCCTTTTGCCCATGTAGGCATCGAAGACACCGATTCTGAAGAGAGAGGAACAGCAAGCATACCATTACCGACCAAGACATGCACCAGTAGGATAAGTGAACGGTCATAGTCCATTGACTGGGAAGCTGGTGTTATAGGTCTTGCTTAGTGCCAGAAAATAAAAATGTAATATATAAACACAAACAAGAGAAGCTCTTACCATCACTTTGCATTTCCCATGGCCATATTAGACTGTCTGTTGTTTGCTGTTCTGCAGACAGTCTTCTCTCCACCTCTTCTTCCTGGATTTCTCCTTCAGGAGGCTGTCCGGTGTTGTACTGGCGTATTGCCGCTAAGAGTTTGGTCTTTTCCTCCCTTAACCTTTTGCGACGCAACTGCCGAATCTTGTTGCTGTCTATATGACGTAATTGTAAAAAAGATTACAGAAACAATGTTCAATGGAATTTTTTAATTACATGACTGCAACTGAATAATAATAACTTACCAGTCTGTCTATAGAGGCAAGCTTTCTTTTGGCACAGCCCTAGAAATAGCTGCTCAATGGACATCTGGAGAGACTGATTGTCGCCTGATGTGTTGTCTTGGGTACATAACAAGAAACACAGTTTGAGGACAAAGAAAACATAAGTGTTAATACTATACGTTAAATAACAATGTTATATTATCAAGTTAGGAAACAGCATACCGTTTGTTGCCCAGTCTCTAACATCATTAACCCATTGTTGGACTTTGTCCTCAGGGCATCCAAGCTCTTCGCAGGTGTCCTTAATTTTTTGAGTCTCACCCTCCAACATTGTGATTGTCTGTTGTAAAAAAGATGTTGCAGAAATTGACAAGCAGATAATATAACTTGGGCATTTGGAAATCAACTCATAAAAACTCTAGTACTGTTGAAACAGACTACATCAAAGACAAAGATAAAGTAAAGTAAGAGATGGATAATAACTTCAAGACAGAATTATGTTGGTCTAATGAGAAGAGGACATACCTGATTTTGTCCATGTACTTAGTTGTGATGGCACAACCGTGAGCCAGAAAGCTGTTCAGCCATCTGCCACTCTTCGCTCCGGACCGTGCGACACGCAGCCAGCCCTCCAATTTCTCTCACCTCGGCACACAATCTACACAAATACACATTTTATGATGCGCATGAGATTCACATTAAAGAAAAATTCTTACAATACACAATAATATCAAGGACCCGTGGGCCTAACCTCAGTGGGCCGGGACACTTTGTGGAGATGGGGGCCTGTTGGCATGGGCATGACGCGGAGAGAAACGGTCTGCATGCTGGCAGCAAGGGCAGTTCTGGCATTCGTCTTGGCCGCGCGTTGTTCTCGAGTAGTGTTGCTCATTGTTATTTAACAAGCAATATCATGTGCGATAAAAATGCACGTTTGTAGCTGAAACTGCGTTGACCAGGAACCAACGGGGCAGGCCAAATATTTCTCCTCTGAACATGTGAGCAGCTTTCAGTATAGCACTCATGCGTCTCACATACCAGTCAGCCTCTAACCCCTCATTTCCATGCAACCTGCTGGCTCTTCTTGGCTATCCTCCTGCGAGCAGCTGACCACTTGGCTGGTACCAACATGTGACGCTTTTCCTGGGTCTACAATTAAAGACATTTTAATGTTACGGCACTCCTCAAAACAAGTAAAACGGGCTAGAAAAAAAATGATAGGAAAGAAAAAAGAAGAAACGCCCTTTAAAAAGGGTTCATCGATCCCTGAAATTCAAAAATAAATTTTAATATTCTTACTTATCATCATTGATAAGGCTACTTCCTTAAATTGCAGTTGACATACAAAAAAGATGTAGCCCTCTGTGACTGTCGGGAAACGGTACTGTTTCCTATTCCCCCATCCCACGTCGAGGACAGCCCAATACATTTTGGAGTACAAGGCTGGGCCATGAGAAGGGTTCCCACCACGTCATTTTCTGGCACTCGTACTCGGCAAGGGCCCAATATACTCCAGAAAGTAACTCCAGAAAGCTCTTGGAAGACATCTCCATGGATTTTTCCTGTCTGGAAGTTTGAGAGCAAAATTGTTACCTTAACATGTCGAATAATACCGAGGAAACAGGAAGACTTTCAAGTGGTGGAGGCAAGAGGGCCTATTAGGAGTATCCCTAACACAGACGATATCNCAGTATCCAACACTTTACCAGCTTGGACAATTATTTGTTTGTGACAGGTTTGCACATTAGTCTTACAAATCTAATCTTGTCATGCCTATACTTACATGGCCAATTACCTTGACATATCTCTTGGCCAACACGACATGAAGGTTTTCCTGCTTCCATCTGTTCCATCCCATTGCATGGACAGTCAACATGTCATTGCGAGCTGTTTTTAAAAGTAAAATTGACAAGCAGATAATATAACTTGGGTATTTGGAAATCAACTCATAAAAACTCTAGTACTGTTGAAACAGACTACATCAAAGACAAAGATAAAGTAAAGTAAGAGATGGATAATAACTTCAAGACAGAATTATGTTGGTCTAATGACAAGAGGACATAGGTATGTCCTCTTGTCATTAGACCAACATAATTCTGTCTTGAAGTTATTATCCATCTCTTACTTTACTTTATCTTTGTCTTTGATGTAGTCTGTTTCAACAGTNCAACCGCTGCGGACTTGCAGGGACGCCTACCTTCCACGTGACCGCATTGCGGCTCCCACCACCAGCAAGTTCCTGCAGGTGCCCTTTCAGACCAGGCTTATCAGTTCCGGGTACTTCCTTCGGCTCTCTCCCTCGCTCCAAGGGTGTTAATCTAGGGCGTGGCTGAGCTCTCGCCACCCCTGGCAAGCACAGGGCCATGAAGGCCTGCCGTACCTAGAGGGAAAATCTGCCACCGTGGTTTCTGCGCCGTCCCGGTCCCAAAGTGGCCCAGGATACGGGAGACGCGCCTCATGAGGCTATGTGAACCCGTAGCAGCAGTTGCGGACCTGGTGCACGTAATACATCTGGAAAGCGCGACCTGTGTCCCGTCAGAACAAGCACATGCTGTCACTTAAGTTGGGTGTGAAGTGCCTGAGCGCATTCGGTCACAGTGCAGAGCTCTACCACGATGTGATATCCACCTCCTCGTGTGGACGACATTCACAACACTTCTCCCCTTCTACAGGCACCGGCACCGCTGAGAGACATGCATCTACAGTGACAGTCTCCTCCGGGATGTGAATGGCGCCCATGGACATGCCATCAGAGATAGGCTGTCTCTCAAGCGTGACAGAGCAGTGCAGGCACTGAGCGACACCTGACCTTCCTGTGCCTGTGCCACTTGGCGTCCAAGTGAAGGCTGTTCAGCCACATCTGCAAAGGGCGCAGCGACAGCAGGCCTAAGGGCACAACGGCTGAGACAGCCGTCAGTCTGCCCAAGAGCCGGAGGAACTGAATGTATGACACACTCTTGCCCAGCCTGAAGATGGGGAGAAGGTGGGAAATGTCGTCCATACAACGATGTGTCAGGTAGGCCCTCATGGCGACCGAATCTAGGACCAACCCCAGGTAAGTGACCCGTTGGGAGGGGACCAGGCAGCTCTTCCCGGTGTTTACTGTCAGGCCCAACCGGGCTACGTGACATAAGAAGCGCGCCATATCCTGGGCCACTTGGGACCGGGACGGCGCACAAACCAGCCAGTCGTCTAGGTACAGCAGGACCGTCATTCTCTGTGCCTGCAGGGGTGCGAGAGCTGCCGCCACGACCCTGGTAAACACCCTTGGAGAGAGGGAGAGACCAGCAGAGGGAGCGGGGAGCGAGAGCACTGCCTTCACCTAGCTGAGTAAACGAAGCACAGAGCTACCAAATAAGTAAGCTTAACAGGGCAGCTAGCCAGCCGGCTGCTGCTCACAGTCAAGAAACACTCTTACCAGGAGCGGGGGTGAAAACACTGCCTTCACTGGTTGAGTTAAATAGCGAAACACAAGCTAAGGAAACTGGCTTCTAAAGAAAAACAGCACGGGTAATCCGTGGATTCCCTGACGTAGTCGTCAAGATCACCAGCCAATCAGGATTGGCGTAATGAGATTGATGCTTCTGAGACATACGCGGGGAGGCGCATCCCATAGTGAGACATCTCACTCATGTTACTCTGAGAACCGGGGTTATGCTAGTAACCTATAGTTTTGATAGATGAAGCTTGTTAACAAAATGAAATACAATTTAAACAAACATTTAGAGTTTCTCTTTAAGTAAGCTAATAAATGAAATGCAGAGCATTTATTACAAGGCTTATTTCAGTGTGTAATGTGTTTTTATGTAACGTATACACAAATTTAAGACAACTATTGCATAAAGCATCACCAACAACACACACCATTCTAAATCATGGCAGGAAAGCTTCCAAATGCAAACCCATTTTTTTTGTTCTAATGAATTGCAGTCCTTTGACGAGAATCGAGGGAGAGATGAGATGTCCAATGAATAAGTGAAGCTGTTGATCATAAGCATAAACATGCTGTAAAACTCAAGAAGACAAGAAACAAATCTCGTCCAGTACTCTTAAAACGCCTGCTGCTTCAGAAATGTTCTAAAAATTCCAAAGTTTTAATAACTTCAGAAGATTCTATGTTTACTTGAGGACCGATCTAAAGGAGTCAAGAGTTCAACAGTTTGGTGATTGTGTTTGAACTTTAAGAGTACAGGCTCCATCAGTCCGTATGGTGTTTGCTTGGGCAAGAAATTGAACCCAAAATTACTCCGGAAGCCATAGACATGCATGTTAGTTTGTGTGAATGTATGTTTCTTGATGATGAGCCATTTTACGCCTTGTTTGGTTTTGTGTCTCTCGAAGCAATGTGTGACAGGGTCAAAAGATCATGGACTGCTGTAGTCCCCAAAAAAGTGACCACTGCTTAACCGAGCTTTGTGAAACGTGACCTCACTCCACTGTTTTCAACCGGTTCCCCCTGTGAATCAGTTTATGAGAATTGTAAGAACAAACCTCACTGAAAAAAGTAAGAGAAGTGTAAGGTATGGATACATTTCTTTGTTTGTTTTTTTGCTAAAGGCTCATCAGACAGGAGGAGGCGCATACCATTCCGGATCCCCCACAGCCTGGTGTTCCTCCCCGACAGACAGGAAGTCTGTGTGGCTGACAGGGAGAACGGACGCATCCAGTGCTTCATAGCCCAAACTGGAGAGTTTGTTAAGGAAATCAAGAAAGAGGAGTTTGGGGGGGAGGTGTTCGCCATCACGTATAGCCCTGCTGGAGGTGAGATCATGAACACTCATCACACCTTTATTTCCTGTTGCTCAGTTGTAATGCCCAAACTGTGGCCTGAACTAGAAGCCATATTCGGGGTAAGCGAGGTAACTTCATGTTTAAATCTGGGTTCAGAACACTGATTCACTTCCTACCTGGGTACATCGCCATGGTAACTTATGCTGACTCTAACATGCTCAAGAGCAGGTTATGTTTGAGATAAAGGAAAAACTGACCAATCAGAGCTCGGTGCACAGTGAACTAGGGGCACTATGAAGACATATTCCAGGCTACAGGAAACACAACAAAAGGCTGACCGTGAAAGTGTGTAAATTAATAAAATATCACAGCCCATCAACAATCTGACTATACATTTGCCTTACATAAATATCTTATAATGACCCACAACATAAATAACTGGAGCAAAGTAATTCAGAGCAATGCATACAGTCTGCGGAACTGTAAGTATCATTCATATCACATCATAACATATCACATCACATCCTACCATATCACATCTCATCACATTATATAATAGCTTCCTGAGCTATGTGGTCATGCACTTACAGTGCCACAGACGGCTTTCTTAGTGTTACTTTTGTACAGCTTGCATACTTTCATGTATGCAGATTTTAAGGTATGAAACATTTTGGCAAAAACACACATCCATCCATAACGATACATCCAAATAACACCATGAGTGTATTTAAAGTCAGATCTACTGGTGCCTTAGGATAGGCAGTGGTACTGTAAACCTGTTCAGTGACACATTCACAAAGTCGGAGATGTCTTTTGCCAGCTGTTCTCAATGCACTAGCAGCTGCAGCTACAGTATGTTACTTTTATCCTGGATTATGTGTTAACTCATAAGATTTCACTTCTTTGTATTCCTCTGTATTATAGTTCACTCTTCATTCATCATGACATATGACTCTACTTTTAATGTTTGTGATTGGTCAATTGTCCCTTCATGTGGACACGCTCATATCCAGACTGACACTCTGTGTTGGCTTAGCGAGTTGATAACCAGAGTGGTGGTACAGGAGCATGATGGCATCTGTTAGGGTAGTAGTTCCAGATAACACAAAGATATCCAGGGCATTTTGAACCGGCTTGGTATTTCAGCCTCTAGGTTACAGAACTGTTTAAACGTTCTATACTCTCAATAGGTCAGTTGTGTCTTGCTGTGTTCTGAAGATGATAGTACAAGTCTTGTAAAAAAACAGATTACATAACAATCTGCATGGTTATTTTGTTTTACAAACTTGAGGTAAATCAGGCAGACAGGTTCGCAAGATTATATTGAGCTGCATGATGAAATTCATTTGTACATGCTAGAATATTCCATTATTAATTGTTGGTAATTTAAGGTGTGTGTGTGTGTGTGTGTGTGTGTGTGTGTGTGTGTGTGTGTGTGTGTGTGTGTGTGTGTGTGTGAAGATGGCTTGATTTTCGCAGTAAATGGGGAATCTCCGTTTGGCTCAGCTACACTTCGAGGTTTTGTAATTGATTATTCCACCCTGGATATTTTGGATATCTTCAAACCAGAGGAAAAGGTAATGATACACACAGTTACACAGTGTACTGAACCTAGAGGTTTGGGATGTGATGCGTCATTTTTGTTGCTCTAACTTTTGCATTAATCTGTATTTTCTTTCATTAACAGGAGTTTAAAATGCCTCACGACATGGTTGAAAGAGGAGATGGCTGCGTGTTTGTCGGGGATGCAGGCAGTAAATCAGTCTTCAAGTTCACCACTGAGAGTAAGCACAGCCTTATTAAGACAATGATAAACTGGCACTATTACAACTTCTAATGTGAACAATCCATCTAATCTTGTTTGCCTTATGTTTGAAAGCAGAAATCATTTTGATTTTTTTTAATAAGTATCTATAAGGTCATTTTTTATGAAAACCTTATCATATGATATAGGGATGTAACGATACACTCAACTCACGATACGATTCACGATTTTAAGTTCACGATACGATTTTCTCACAATCTTTTTTTTTTTTTTAACAGAATGAGCTGAAGTGACCGAAAAATATTTCTGTATTTATATAAACTGTACAAAACAACGTACATGTTCTCATCAAAAGTGCAACTAAAACTGTAAACTGTGCAACTGTATTTTATCTTAACTTGTTAAACCCCATGCCCCCGCCCGCGTAAAACTATGTCTCAGGGCTTTTTAACATTTAACAACCTATTAATGTGTCCGACCCACTTAACGAGGAGAAACTCA
The DNA here is from genome assembly GCF_000735185.1 of Notothenia coriiceps. Classification (NCBI taxonomy): domain Eukaryota; kingdom Metazoa; phylum Chordata; class Actinopteri; order Perciformes; family Nototheniidae; genus Notothenia; species Notothenia coriiceps. Next base: position 4,371,749 of record NW_011357368.1, read on the forward strand.
GCTAACTGACGATATGAACAATTTTTACCCAAACAAAACACAACTCTAACGCCGAGCGTCTGAATTAGCACTAAGCGAAAGAGTGCTGACGCACTTAGCACTTAACTCACGGTAGAAATATTTTATACTTCATCGGATCTGCACAAACTAGATATCATATGAAAGCTGAGATTCCACAGATTCCAATGGAATACGTATTATCACTGTGCGTCCAAAACTCATGGCAGTGAAGGCAAGCAAAGACTGACCTTTGCTGTTTTCTGATCAAAAGTTGTGTTCAATGGCATTAAAACGCAAATAAACGCTGCTGAAGTGATTACTGATAATCCATCATAACATTTATGTCAATAAACGTACTTTTCATATAGAGTGTAACATAGCTTCCGGTTTTGGGCCTGCTGGCTGTGCATTACTCTCATTCACCAATGGTAATGTTTAGATGGATTTAGGAACCTCCCCTCGATTCTATTGGCTCTAACGGTTCAAAAGAGGTGTCAATCACCAAAATCGACGAATGGGTTCCAGAGGTATGGCAAATACACTTACTCATCACTGTACCCTGTATGCCAAGGCAGGTTTGCCATCACTTACTGTAAAGAGGCTCAGTCATTGGTAGACGTTTATTTATAAAGCTTTGTTTGTCCAACTGCGATTTCACGCGCCCAAGGCGACCAACAACCAATCAGGAATCTCCCAGGAATCTCCCGCCCGCCCCCGGCATACAAAGCCTTTCCATTCAATGTTAAAACGAAGTAAACTGGATATAAACTCCCCAAACAGGTGAAAACCTACCAGTTTCACCAACTGTCTCTGCCACCTCCCTCCATGCCTGGTTCCTCCGGTTTAGGTCCCGGTAGGTGAACAGAGAGCAGTCGTAAAGGACTGGGACACTTGCCACGGCAATGATTAATTTTAGGGGTGCACCGAATGGGAAATTCTTGGCCGAAACCGATACCGAAAATAGGAAACAGCTGGCCGAAAACCGAATGCCGAAAGGCCGAAAATGATTAATAGAAATATATATAGCCTTGCTAATAAATGTAGAAGCGCTTGAGTAGGGGGGGAAGACGCCACACCCTCGTACCGTACCAGAAACGGTTCCCGTAGTTAGCCCGTAGTAGTCGTAGCTACGAACCGAGCACGAACCGTAGTCGGTTGTTATGAGGCAAATACGTTAAAGGGCGGTCATGTTCCGCCCGATCGCATAGTTAGCGCACCATACGACCTATGCGTCAGAACTGATAGAATAGGTATAGCAGTAATTTTACCTCCTATTTAATTAAAGTCCCTACGTGGCTATAAGCCGCGGCTCATTTAATAGCCGCGGCTTTTACCCAATTTTCACGGAAAGCCGAAAGCCGGCTTTCCCAAGATCGTGGCTTTTTATATGCTTACAGTCCTCTTGGTACCCAATGCACATTTCGATTGCACAACAACACTACTGCATAGTTTTGCGCCGTCTAGTTCGTCCGCGCTGGTCCGAGCGCCGGACCGAGTGTCGGTGTACAGACCCGAACCTCTATAAATTTTTATAGTCTTTCTCCGCCGCCTAACGCTGATAACATTTTGCACAAGTCGAACTGTAAAAAGGGCTCCCCCGACGTTTGACGTTTCGAAAGGGGTGAAGCCTAATTGAGTGGTGAACTTTAGCTTTTTGTGGCCTGTTTAGACGCCTCATTCTAGTGTTAGTGTTCGTGACGCGCTCTCTGAACAGTGCGCGACGGAGAGTACAGAACTCTTTGGCGAGGTGAAAAAGGAATTATTCATCTCTTCCGACCGAAATATCCCGAATAAAAAAAAAAGAAATTCAAAAAAAAAAAAAGATGTAACAGATGGAGCATATGGGTGACAGGACTTTGTTAAAGTAACACTCAATATTAAGTGGTAGAGTTTCCACATAGTAATCCCCCTTTACTGTCGTCGTCGGTCCCACAAGTTATATAAGCATGAACAGTCCATAGAGTTTAGCCTATGCTTACAACAAAAGTACGAGTACTCCTGTCGGGTGGGAAGAAGACGGCTAAGAACTTTAACATTTAGAATTAAACATAACTAACACCTAAAAACATAGGTCAGAAAGTGCAAATACAATAAGACGAATATGTTACAAATGATGTAAACGAATAGCTCCTGGTCTGCGTTCAAAATTCGTGGAACCGAAACAGACTTACGCTCGAAACAACACAACATTAGGCATGTCTCTTTCTTTTACGTGCAACTGACACTTAATTACATGACATACGTAAGTTTTCAACGCTTATTTACAAAATACCTGGGTATTATCACTAATAATAAATGCAAATTCAAACGTATTAAAGTAAGTTCATCAAAAGGTATAGTCCGTGCTTGTGTAACCATTTTNATTTCTGTCTAAACTAAAGCTAAGTTTACAGGACTATAATTCAGTATTTCTTTAGTTAAATAATTGTCTGACTATTTAGTGATGTAGGACAGCCACCTGGTTCATACCTCAGCAAATCTGAAGAGGAAAATAGTTGTCATTCTGAAGTTATGGGCTTTCTTGTCACCTTTCCCAACACAAAAAAGATTTTTTCCCCCAAAATAAAATTGGACAACAATCAATTTCATTAATGGGAGACCCCAAAGATAAGAAAAATCATTGTTGTCATTTGTTCTACCTCGGGTAGGGGTATCTCAAAATCTGAGGGCCCTTCCTGCTGGACTATTAGTGCAAAGATAAAATGTCAGTATCAAAACAATGTGGCAATATAATAACAAACTGTGCCAGGTGAGTCGTATGCACAGTAAATAGGAGCCTATTTACTGTGCATACGACTCACCTGGCACAGTTTGTTATTATATTGCCACATTGTTTTGATACTGACATTTTATCTTTGCACTAATAGTCCAGCAGGANCCACTTTATTTTACCTTTGACTTTTTGTATGATTTGACTCTTTTAATGTGGAGATGGTTATGCTTTTTATATTAACACCTACATTACAATGGTGATACATGTGGATTGTTATTCTCCAATAGGAAATTTATAAAAAAATGATGTGTCAACAGTCTTACCAATTACAGGACATTGGCATAATGTGGCTATGAAGTGCATTGCATTATTAATAAAAGGAAATAATCTACACTTTCTACTTAGAATTCAGAATTAAATGGGAATTTTAAAACCATGCACAGTAAAGATATTGATATATTTTTGGGAAAGATAATTACTGCTCAGGCCCACAAACCAACCACTCTTGTCCCCACAGGCATCAGCAGCTTCTAGGAGGTCCCCTTTGAGCCCAGTGGCCTTCTGCGAGACAGCGAGAGACAGCGATACCCAGCGATACCCAGCCCGAAACCAGCCCGAACACACACACACACACACACACACACACACACACACACACACACACACACACACAACACACACACACACACACACACACACACACACACACACACACACACACACACACACACACACACACACACACACACACACACACACACAGTTTGTGTGTGTGCTCACACACCAACTCACAGCCTCGCCGCGTCATTCATTTATGTTTATATTCAGTTGCAGTCAAATGTTAAAACAAATAGCTGATGGAATTGTATGTTATTATGAACAACCTTTAGAACATTATCAATGGTGTGGATAAAGATCTCCTCTGTTCCAGCACCATATAATAAATCTGACCTCTGACCTGCAGTCTGAGTCTGTTCAGGATCTCTGAGATGTTTATCCTTCGTCACGTAAGCTGCTTATAAATGCACATTTATACCGACCAGATCACTGTTTATCTTTAAATGGTTATTGGGTTTATGTAGGCCTAGGTAAGAATACCTTAAAAAGGCGTTAAATCTTGAGTAAGTAAGTATTTTCTTTGAAGAGGACATATTCTGCTCATGTTCATGTTCAGGTTCATATTAGTATTTTGTGTCTCTTCTGTGACATGTCTCCATGCTTTTCATGTTTGATTTATATTAAGATCTGTATTTTTTTTGGACTAAAACAACCAATTTTTCTCATGTAATAACTGCAGGGAAGCCCAAGCCCGGCGTCATGGGCGGGCCCCATGGGGCTGTGCCCGCCCATCCAGGATTTGGGCCCGCCCATGAGAAATCAGAGCTGATTAAAAAAAAGTATTATATAAAAATATTTTTTAAATGTTTGTATTATTATGTTTATTGTTGTTATTTGTAGGGCTTTGTCATACCATTTATTTTTGTATTAAACTATGTTGAAACATTAGTACAAGATAATTTTTTTATTTTGCTATGAAATTCTGAATGAATCTCTGTGCGCGAGACTGGTATTTCGCGGGGTTGAGTCGTGTGTTTTTTTTTTTTTAAGTGAGATGCGTCACAGCAGCCTGTCAGTTTACTCTGGCGGTTAGTTTGGCTATTATCCTTTTTTATATGTATCGGCAACAATGGATATTAGGAAGTGGTTCACGAACAATAAGAGCTCACAAAAGGATTGTGGCAACTCAGCACCAGATGCTGGCAACTTGACGTGTCCCCCGGCACCATCTCTTCTACCTTCTCCTCCACCAGGACCCGACTCAACGTTGTCAGACGCAGCCTATTCGGAGCAGGGCAGCAGCAGTTCATCCTTTAGCAGCCCAGGCCCAGCTCCCGTTCTAAACGCTTGTGATCTTGGAGATTTTAGTTTTCTAGTTCCAGAGGACCTTTGCGTGGATACACCAAAACAGGTAGCCCTGGAAAGTTTTCCATCTCGGCTGTTCTCTGGGAAAAAACGTAGTTTTGCCAGCTCATGGTACCAAAACCGACCCTGGCTTGAATACTCCGTGAAAGGCGATGCTGCGTACTGTTTCCCGTGCAGAAAGTTTAAGGCTCATCATTATGACGCATCGTTCACCGTAAAAGGCTTCAAAGACTGGAAGCATGCCTTACACGAGTCTTAGCAAACACAGCTCTTCCAAGGAACATTTTAGTGTGTGAGAAATTGTGGAGGGAAAAACAAATGCGCATCGAGACTGGTCAGGAAATAACAACTCTTGTCAACAAAGATCAGCTGGCTCGTAACAGATATTACGTGGGCTCCATTATTGATATTGTGACTTTCCTCTCTACCAGCAATCTTCCTTTCCGAGGTGACCACGACTCTTTAGAGTGTATGTCCAAGTCTGGCAGTGGGTTATTTTTGTCATTGTTTGAGTATAACATCGAAAAGGACCCAGAACTCACGAAAATTGCCCCCACCATTCCCAAAAATGCTACCATAAGCCATGACATACAAAACGACATAATTGACCTGATTAGCAAAGTTGTAACGGAGCATATTGTTGAGGAAATAGGCGACTCCTTTTACACTGTCAAAATGGATGGAACCCGAGACCCAACAGGCTGTGAAAACATTTCAATTGTACTGCGTTTTGTTGATGAGAACTATGTCATAAAAGAAAGGCTCTTGACAATCGACACAGCAGTTGCAGGTGATGAAAAACCCTCACACAGACACTTCTTGATGAAAAACGCAGTAAGTGGCCTGAGCACAGACAAAATTCTCAGCCAGGTATACGATGGGACAAGGTTTATGTCGGGGGTAGGCACGTGGGTCAAAGACTCCTTCAAGATTGAATTGTGGGCAGAGAAACCTGCCATGATGCATTGCTTCATACGCACCAGCTGTCACTTGGTCGTTGTTCACCTGCCATAGTCCGGTGAGGATGAGCCATTGAGGTGATTTTTTTCAACATTCTGTAATGTCTCATACAAGTTCACACGAAACGTCCACGTTGCTTGCACATTACCTCTGGTGAAACACGCTGAAGCGTTTATCTCGAGAGCGAGCGCTGGACAGGCACCTGCGAGTGTAGATATCGTGAGAATCTTTTCCAGAATAGTTGAACTACTCCTACATGTTGAAAACTCTGCATCATTTCCAGCTGACCTGAGATGGGAGGGCAGAGGCTTCTGAGCAGAATTTTTTTAAAGCCAGCTTAAATTCTAAGCAACCTCAGATAATAATGTCAAGATATTGTCCCTGGCTTTGAGCCCAGCTAACAGGTGAATGCACGGTCCACAGAGGAATGACCTTCAAACGCAGTACAGCTGTCACTGACTTCGAGTGTGTTCGAGGCCCCGCGCACCGAAAAGCGTGTCACCTGGAGAATGTGGAGGTGAGTGCGCAACAGGGAAGAGCCCTGGATGGATTTATTCCCTTAATGCCCATGTGCCCGTTTCCCAACCCAAGAGAAAAAGGCCAAAAACTTCTTTACAACAACTATGGATATGTGTTGTATATCTTAGTGTCATTCGGGATTGACTGTGTTTTATACGTCGTATGTACACTAATAGTCAGTGTGTGTGTATTGTGTATATTCTCATACTTTATATTTTCCTATATTCTTATATATGTATATCTATTTCTCTATTCTTTTCTTCTGTTCTCTGTTATTATCATTCGCCCCGATATTGATTCCTAGTGTTTATTGTTGTGAGGTAATTGCTCGTTTCCTCTTCTTTCTCTCCCTCTTCTGCTGTGTGCGTTTGTTGTGTATGCGGAAACGCGCCCATTCACATCGAAGGCTTTATTGCCCCCCCCGCCTTCCACCCACCCGGAAAGCCAGCTTTTCCTTCCTGGGAGCCCCCGACAAAAAATTTTGGGAACCCTCTTAAAAACCCTGGACCCCCTGAAACCACCGCTCGTTGAAGGCCCTGACATTTCAATTTGCGTGGTGTCCAAAAGTGGATCTGACAGCCTTTTCCGTCCCAACACACCCGAAAGAATTGGGAAATGGGAAAACATTTTGGAAAAAAGCGTAGCCTGGGGGTCCACTTGTGGGGAACACGACCGCCCTTTGGAGTCAAAAATGCCCCCAAGGTGGGTTTTCTCACCCTGCCAGTTAAAAGGTTTTTTTTCCCAACCTACCCTTTTGGGAAAACTTCCGGACAGCCCTTTGTTAAAAATGGTGGGGAGAACCTCTTTTCCACACAAAACTTGGAAAAACGGTTTTTTTCCCAAAGGTGAGCGAGAAGCCCCATGTCTCACACTCCGGCAAACAAATTATACAAATTTGGTTTTCCGAGAGATGACAAAAAAAAGCAAAGAATGAGTGAAAGACATGTTTTTGCGCTTGAACGCGAGTCCATTTTCATCCTGGAAACCGGTCGGCCTACACTTAGACTGAGGCCCACACCTGAGTACATCAATGTAAGCTACAGAACAATCATATCACCGAAATGTAGACGCGGTCTAAGGCTGTTCGTTTTTTTCCAAAAGCTTTTATGTGAAACAACAAATATTGGTATTTGTTTCAGTGTTGTTTCTTTTGTCACATGTAATGTTGCCATAATAATTTGTTATTAGTCTTATGTTTTATTTGTTTAAGTCCAGCTTCCGTACGGCCAAAGGTGAACACACCGTCTGCCTTTTAAAGTAGTACGTGCAACCGATCTGAACATGTAATTTCCTCCTGGATGC
>NW_011357368.1:4379210-4384090 GCF_000735185.1 Notothenia coriiceps
ACCTTTTTTGCTCGTACTAAGTATCGTGATCTTGTGTTTATATTTACGTTTGTGAAAAAAAACCGAGTGGTAAAATAGTACTCTACTTTGAGTTTCTTGTTTTGTAAAAGAGTATTTGTTTTATTGGTAAAGAGAGTTATAAAAAGTGGTTAGACTTTTTAGACACTATCACTCGTGGAGGGATACGGCTCTATGGTAGGTGAGTGTCCCACACGTATAGTTCTCGACTAATCTGTGCCGTACTAAATCAACGTGTCCAGACCCCCCCCACGGCTTTTGGTCAGTCAAAGTTGGGAGTTGGGATTGTACAGTCACCCACTGTACATTCCCAATCCCCAATTTTGGACTGCCAAAAAGCCTGGGGATTTTGTAAAATTACAATGTTCTACCCGACTGTACAATCCCATACCCATTTGGACTGACCAAAGCTGCGGGGGGTCTGGGGGTTATTTCGTTTTGACGTGCAAAGGTCTCACCGGGAAATAAACCGGTCCGGTTTCCGTGTGACACGTTATTAGACGACAGATTAGTCGTAGAACTATACTGTGTGGGGACACTCCACCCTACCTATTAGGCCGTTTCTCTTCACCGAGTGATAGTGTCTAAAAAAGGGTCTAGAACACTTGTTATAGACTCTCTTTACCAATAAACACATTTAGTCTTTTCAAAATCTAGATAACTCAAGTAGAGTACTTTTTACCCTCGTTTTTGTTTTCACAACGTAAATATATAAGATAAGTCACATCAACGGAAGTCGTTTCGACGGAGTATTCTCGAAGAACGGATGACAAATCTCTCGGCGCAGTTTCAAAACATAACCGGAAGAAAAGACATTAAAAAAAATTAATCTTTAAGACCGACTTATTTACTTAGGATACTTCGTTTAATCGACAGTACTGTGAGTGTGTCTTGGACGAGGTCCGTCCAGGAGGTCCCACATAGGTTTCTGGTGTTTAGGTTAAGACTTATATGCAAAAGAAAATTAGCAATTTAACAACCGGTGAGATTCATTGTAAGCTATTCTTTTGGTGACGTTGGTGTCTGTCTCCGTCTGAAACCGTGGCCTCTATTCGGAATACTTCTTCGTTCCTGTCTATGGTAGTTTGCAACCGTCGAGGTCGAGGTTATTCACGCCAAGTAGTTTTGGTTTTGCTAAATATATAGTAAGTTTGTTAAAATTGTATTACAGTATATTTCTAACAAATTGTATCTTAGATTATGCACATTATAAAATTCGGTTTATGTGATTTTTACTTCCCGGACCTCTTTCCAGGACGGATGGCTGCCTGGTAAGTGACCACAGTGGGACAATGCATGGCATCAGGTGGGGACAATGCTGCAGACAGTGGGGCTGACATACACCATAAAAGGATCGTATCAATTATTCCACCACCAGTGGCTCGTGGAACACCACTGGGTTTGGTAACCTGAACACCTTAACCAAGAGCTCTGATCATCGTACATAACTTCAAGTACATTTTTAGTTTACATAAAGTTATTTTCTAGGTACTTCCATGTAAGCTTCTCAAGTTGGACTGAGCGCTTGTTGATGCCTTTGGCTCTGGTATAAGACAGAGAAGTTGTTCCTCTGCATACCAGCTGACATCTTCACGTGCACTTGGCCAGAAGTATTTGTTTACTCCATTTCTATGCATGCACTTCACTTGAATGCTATCCTCCTCCACGTTCATGATGATGCCAGGGTACACATCATCGTCATACTTAATGACGCACCACCCTCCAATGTGTGTGCTGTCAACTGCCGCTGGTCGCCATGGGTTCTCTTCATTCTGCTTTGGGGGGGTCACAGGAACTCCATTCAGAGTAGCTACTTTCAGGTCGAAGCAGGCATAATCCAGTGGACCATCCTGCCTCTGACAGAAACAACTTATGTCCCTGTACTTGATATGCCCAGGTAAGACACTGATCACCTGGTGCATCCTAATTGTGCCCTTAATAGGTGTCAGAGCAGGGACCTGAGGTGAAAAGAGAGGATATACAGTAGTATGAGATGTAATATTCAAAATATTTGGCCAATAACAATAACTATCAATGTATAGAGAGCCTCAAAATACTTGACTACTGTGAATATTTTTTCAGGGGTGCGGGGCATCTTTACCTCTGTTTTTGCTTCAACTTCCTCTTCACTGACAAAGAAGAGCTCCACTGTTGATTCCAGTCTCTTGAGTTTTTTGAAAAGAGTGATGGCATCTGGAACATCTTCCCCCAAGCGCACAATTCGGTCCGCTGACCGCTTCAATGTCCCTCCGATGCCATCTGGAGCTCCTTTGCCATGGCTGGCCTCAAAGAAATTCCAGGTCAGTTCTTTGAAACCAAGCCTGAATGGCTCAGTGGAGAGAAAGTAAAAGTTTCCCTTTTGCTTGTACTGGGTTGCCGGGCCATCACTGTAGAAGTGAAGCCTTTCCACCTTTGGACACTTGGTCTTCACCATCTCCAGGACAGGCTCCAGGTGGGTCCATGTTGTCGTGAGGATGAGATTGAACCGAATGACAGTGGTGTACGTTCAGTGGTGTCTGTTCAGTGGTGTACAGTACACCAGTGTGCAGCGTTGCCTGTTGATGGGATCCTCCAAAATGCACAGATTGGATCTCGTTTGATATTTGCAAGAGTAATTTTCGCTGAAATCGATGTGAATTAAGCACTCGTTGGCTTGGAGGCTTTCCCGTAGCTGTCTGTAAGCACTGTATTGCCCGTCCCAAACCCACATTTACTTATTACATTGCCGCAATGTTATTAGACTTATGTTTTTAGTTCATCGATTTGACTAGTCGGTCCGCAATGTAAACTTTTTGCTAAATTAGACTATGTTCAATGACTAAGCATTTGGACTTCACTTATGTAACCTTATGATACCCATTTAATAACACCTTTTCAAAGGAGTGTTTTACCATTATAAGTTAGATGGAACGTTCTTGACCACGTGTGACGTGTCGGGCGTCGGTACAGCACTCGTTCTTCTCTACCATTCAGTCGACGAAACAACTCTGCGCACGCCGAGCGAGCTTTTCATCTGCTCTATCGGCTAGCGTCGGCCCTTCAGAGTTTTCGAGCGGACTTCAGCCTGTCGAGCTCAGCCGAAGAAAGAGGGCGAAGAGAGAGAAGCAAAAAAACGCTTAACGTGTTGGTTGAAATTCCGTATGGCGGGGTGGCAGGCTCAGGCCCAACTGGCAAACGTACTATTTCTTGACGTGTTGACACAAATTTAGCAATTACAGTCTATACATGATGCATTTTGTAACAAGGACGAGGTCTATCTAGTGAAATACAATAACGTGTATAATGTGCCAAGCTCTGTAGTTCTTTTACGTCACAATCGAAGATTGGTCCTCACGTTGTTCGTCTTTCACTTTTTTACATGTGTTAGGAATGTCTTATTTTATATCTTACTTACTTACTACTTATTTGTACTCCCCATACTTATATCGTTCCGTCGGACTCGTCATACTTGTCACCACATCTTATACGATTCTATTATTTCATACTTTGCATTCGTCACGTTCTATATATGTATATATCTTATAATTAAAGACTCTTATTTGGTAACCCTTGTTAATACTTTTTACAATTACTTTCACGTGCATTTTGACTGTGTTTTGTTTGAACGCTCGGGTACCTCTCGGAGTAGTGGTCGTCAACATTTTGGTGGTTACTCGCGGTCGAGCTCTATGGGTAGTTCGTAAAGCGAAGGGCGTCGGGCACCTTCTCTTGACGCGGCAGGAGCGGCCGGCGGAGCGAGAGTTCCGACACCCGGCAGAAACAGGGGCGCTTCTAAAGGTTTGCAGAGTACATCCGCTCGGAGGTCTACGTTCAGCCTGTTTGGATTGGGTAGGTAGTTGCGTGTCGTCTGCACTAGGAGCTTTAATGCGCTCAGAGGTCGAACAGAAGGTTTGTTTGGACCACAGACACTTCCGGGGCGGGGGGCCGTGCGTTTACTCTCTCTCTAGGAGAAATTTTATATAACTTTCAATCCTTTGCCTCTTACCAATTATTGTACACGGTTTCTATTTGCAAATACATAGGGGCGTAATAAATAACAGCTTTACTAACTGTAAAAGGTTATTGCCCCTATAGTTTAGTTTACTTACCGGACGACGACGACTTTACGTTACCCGTTCACTACCTTGTCAAAATTTCAATAAATGTAATAGCTAGTTATTATTTTATGTAACTATATAAGTAAGTAAATCCCCGCGGAAAGGTTCGTGGGGTTCTATGGATGTTAAGTATTTGTATAAGGTTCCTTCCTAAAATTCTGTCATCGTTTCTGTACGTAGGCCACTACAAAAAATACACCCCACGTTTACTCTCGAAGGTCTATGTGGTTCTTACCAACACAAAGGTCAAGACTATTCGGGTAATTTTGTCATTTTGTCCCGAGGACAAGTGGTTTTGTATGGGTAAGACAATACCCTTTTTTATTTGTAAGGTTTTAATTTTCATTAGACTTATGCAAAATTCTGTGCATTGACATAAGACTAATGAAAGTTTTAACGACCGGCGCTTTCACAGATAACCTATGTTAAAACCGGGAAACTGTTTACATCAACCACTAGGGAGAGATTCGTCGTACCTATCAGCAGAGGTTTATAACTCTTCTTTACAACTGCGTGACCAGACACGGTGTCTTACTTTCGGAACGCGGTTACACTTACACATCTCACGGACGGAGTGGTGAGTTGGGCTGGGACTTAGTCGGGTGTCTTCCGTTTAACCATGTTCAACATGTTACCCAGGATGATTTTCCCTGTCCAATCTTCTTTCCTTCTTGGTTAATGCGAATTTTTCTCCACGGCTCGGTGACTTTAGTCTTTTGGACCAGTCGGTAAAGTTCTCTTAGATAAGTTAAGGATTCGTGGAAA
>NW_011357368.1:4384135-4390346 GCF_000735185.1 Notothenia coriiceps
TTATTTTCACCTGTCACCCCTTCGGTGTCTCGTGTGCTAATCGGCGTCAGTCCCGCCACTGATTATTCCCACCTGTGTCTTGTTACCCTGTGTTTAAATTCCCCTGTCTCCCAGTGTTCAGTGTCAGTTCGTTTTTGTCTATTGCCATGGTCAGTGCTTTGCTCTTGTCTCTTGCCACAGTCAGGTCTATGCTCTCTATGTGCTCTTGTGAAAGTTTTGATCCTCATTACGTGAGCGTTTTCATTTTTGTAGAGACCATTTTTTGTTGTTCATTTTTGCTGTTCTTTAAAAAATTAAGTATCTTACAGATACTTTACCTCTGTCCCCCGGGTCGTGCAATTGGGTCCTACCTCCTAAGTCTCTGAGTTCCTAACACAGGCCCAAGCTCTACATGTGGCCAAGAACAATAACTTTTGAGGTATCGAGTTACAAGACAAACTTTTGGGGATTTTGGCCACTACAAAAGGAATGTTGTAACTTTTAAAATCTTAACTAAGGAAACCTTTTTTTTTTTACATTTTTGAAACTTAACATAACCTGTACAACCCAAGTAACCTCCCAGTACAATGTATGCTAACATGATGGCTTTAATGATTTCAATAAGAGCCAATCAAACACTTTATACTTTGTTTAACTGATAATTATCAAATATATTTAGGAGATGAAGATGCAGTGCAACTTTATCAATAATATAATGTTTTTCTACAGTTTTCGTAAGGCAGCTCTTCATTTTGACCTTCACTGAACTTAAAACATCATTCATTCCTTTTTTGCTGACTTTGGGGTCTTTCTGTTTTAAGCTTGTTTACCCATAACATTGGAGGATGCTATACACCTATTCAAAGATAACAAAGAGCTTGGCTGACTTAAACACAACTAAAACATTGTCAGAGCGACAGTTCCAAAGCAGAGCAAATGTTTTAGCACTCAGTAGATAATCGTAGTAGTCAAAAATTCCATGAAATGTGATGGTGCTTAGAAGTTCAGCAGCTCACAGATAAGGCTGTGTTTAATGTGATAGCGGCTTCAGAGCATTGATCCAATCGATCTTGAGCAGATAAATAAAATGTTTAAGCTAGGGGTTGGTTCAAATAGAATCAGGGGTTTAGAATGTAACACGTTCTTCTGTAACATCTCAACACTGACGGTATTCTCTTACATACTGTATGCATTTGGTATAGGGAAAACGCATCATTAAATAGACTGTGTGTCAGGAAAGATTGGTCTGTCTGTTATCTGGCAACATTGTAAACACAAAAACAACACATCAAGTCCAGCTTAGTAAAATATTTTAAATAAATTAAGAAATAGTATTGAAATTTCTCAGCAATATTTAGTTTGGCCTGTTGGGTTGTTTCTTGTGTGGTTGAAAACACTCTTTATAATCCTCTGCTTTGAGCAACAGTGAAACGAGCAGTGTGAAGGATTAAGGGGGATCCAATAGGAGAAATTGATTATAGTATCCAAGTTCTCATTGGTGTAACCTGAAATTAAGAACTGTTTTTTGTTTGCCTAGAATGAGCCTCTTATGAGTCTGTCATTTCTCTACAGTGGCCCAGAACAGATGCAACAAACTCTGGCTGTAGAGAGCCTTCATCCTTTGCATATCAACTGAGAGCCACTGCAGATTGTGAAAGCTATGTGTGGGAGAAAACCAGAAGGTAAGTATCGTGGCAGTTACAGCCGTTACTGATAGTGCAGCCTCTCAAGATTAAAGCCAGATGTCAGATAACACTGATGCACGATGCTTGCGTTAATCGGTCATGCAAACTTTCCATTTCAGTCAGCCATAGACAGTAAACATTAATTGAAGCTTCCACTTTTTAGCTTGAAAAATACTTTCACTACATATATTTCCCATGTCACTTCTTCTTTTGGGAAAAACTTCATCTATTTATTTAGAAATAAACCAAATATAATTGTAAAGGCTGTTATCATAGGACATTACAATACAAAGCACCTGGACAGCTGCACCTGCTCCCTAACAGCTGAGTCAGGAGGGAAACAAGTCGAGGAGAGTCCATCTGCACTACACCCTGCTACTCCCATGGACTTCAGGAAGATCCCTGTGGCAGACAATACAAAACATTTAAGTGAAGAAGCACTTTTTAAATGAGTATGCCAACAGTGTAAATGTATTTTATAAAAGAGCATCTAAAAAAGAGACAAAAAACACATGTAATACTTTAAACAATAACCGCATTAAAAAAAAGGTTAGATAGTTGTTTTTGAGGAACACAGATCTCACAAAATTAAATTGAACAAATTACCTATTATACATACTTTATTGATTGGATTCTTATAAAACTTGCTCCTCTTCAGGTGGAGGTGAATTTGGTGGGAGCGGCTGCATGTCTCTGTTCCTGGATAATTAACCACCAATTAATATTAAAGAACACATATACATAGTTAAACAGTAATTGCCAGTATGATTGGCAGAGAAAATGTCTATTGCAGTTAAGTGTTTTTAGAACATCTGTATTTATTAGTACCATTGAATCCTTCCAGATTTGTAAAGGTACCATACTGCAAGCACAGCAGCGACAATCAGGATGAACAAAAGGCTGAATAAGACCCAACAAGCAGTGCAGTTTCCTGGAGAGAGACAGACAAACGTGTATATAGAGAAACAGGAATTCAACACTTGCAGTTTATAAAAAAGGTACATCTAAACAAATCTGATCCCAACTTAAAGCCTAATATATTAAAAATGAATTTATTTTAGGCTGGGCATATTTCTGGCAGTCAAACTGACCAAGTCAGACTAGGAGCTCTGGGTTAAACTAGAGAAAACTGGAGAGGGAAAATTGACTCCTCTTTCATTACAAGTATGGAAGCCCTGAAAGCGAATTAAGAAAATAAGTTTCTGATGATCGACTTCCTAAGTCTGATATACATAATTGTCTATCCTGTGTTTATGACCTACAGTAACAGAGTTAAAAAAAACAAGGTCTACATGTGAAAAAAGGTTTTCCCATGTGATTTTTTCCTGTTGAATAATTATTTGCTAGTCAGCCTCTTGTGGCCTAAATTGTTATTATAATATCAAGCAAAACATTTTTGCTACACATATTACTGTTTAAACTTAGTAACAGTACCCATATTTTTTCCAGCTGTTTTAAGGTCATAAACACAGGAGAAAAAGCTATTTAGATCAAACTTATAAAATAAAATAAATAGAAATGTGTTTTTCCTCAGTGTTTTACAACAGCTGAAGTGTGGCTTCGTACTGTGGCTTAGTGTACTAACAAGTTTTATGTATTTTAATTAATTTTACTTTAAAATATCATTTTAACTTGCTAGGTTTTTTTTATTAAACTGTATATAGAACAGATACAAAAGTGTCATCTCTTAATACATGCTTGGTGGGATCAAGTTCCTGAGTAAGTACATGATTAACCTAAATGCATTTTAATGCTTCAACAAGCCAACATTAGCATCATTTACTAATACAAGCAGCAAGTTCCCTGTTTCTGTCTTTCCTTTTCTGAATTGATGTAATTTTTGTTATGAAATCAAAAAGCATTTTAATAGTCTTGGAGGGGCGCTGAGCCCCACCAACGGAGCCCCACGCCCCCCCTGAAATTCAAGGTGTTTAAATAATATATATTATAATTATTTTTTTATATAAAAATATATACAGCACCAAATAGCAACTAATCTATATCTACTGTCACTTTTCAAATTGAACATGTGCTCTTTTATTGAATAAACTAAACGCTTTCATTTTAAGTTGTGAGTAGTGTTTTTGACCCTAAGAAACACTGATGCATTAATCAGCAACAATAATCCAGAGGATTTAAAAAATATATATATCCCAATGCAGAGATAAGGCATGGTTCCCATCAGATC
Organism: Notothenia coriiceps; assembly: GCF_000735185.1. Taxonomy (NCBI): domain Eukaryota; kingdom Metazoa; phylum Chordata; class Actinopteri; order Perciformes; family Nototheniidae; genus Notothenia; species Notothenia coriiceps. Next base: position 4,387,988 of record NW_011357368.1, read on the forward strand.
TTTCTGATTTACTACACTAGCGCAATGTGGCATGGTAAAAAAGCAGGAGTACAGGTCTTGGGTCAGATTGGTTGCTCTTCTGGCAGCTGCGAAATGCATGTACTGTCAAAATCAGAAAAGCCAAAGCTGATCATCTCCTAACTGAAACTTCAAACAATCAAAAATAATCCCCTTAAATTCTGGACAAATATCAAATCAAATCATTAGCCGGAAACAAAAATGTTATCGAGCTTCCACATTGTATTGTCAAGGAGGACTCAGTTCAAACAACAGCCACCTTAAAAGTAGTACATTATTTTATAAATTTCTTAGAAAATAGATAGCACTGCGAAGAACTTTTTATTGACTTGTCAACGGATTTTAATACAGTGGATCATGCCATACTGTCACAAAGACTCCTTAGTATCGGTCTTTCAGATCAGGCTGTCTGTTCATGCAGATCAGTCTGTGCGGGCAGAAGGTTTAACTTCTACATCTCTTCATGTATCCAAGGGTGTGAAACAGGGATCGGTTTTAGGACCATTGTTATTTATTATGTATATAAACAGTCTTAAAAACAATGTTTTTAATGCAAATGTTCCTTTATATGCTGATAATACAGTAATTTACTGTTCTGCGTACACACCGAATCAGGCTCTTTGTCAGATCTAGACTGCTTTTAACATTGTACAATCTAACCTATGTGATTTGAAACTTGTTTTAAATGCTGGAAAGGCAAAGCTCTTGTGGTTCTCAAAAGATAAAACGAAGCACTTGAACCTTGAGGAGGGGAAATTAGATAAATGGGAAAGGTCCATGAAGTAAACACTAACAGGAACAGCAGTGTTTAAGGACTATTTATTGGAACACAAACTGTGAACAGACTGTGATGGTTACAGTAAGCCTCGATCAGTGCTGTTGGGGGTAACAAGCTACAAAGTAACGCATTACAGTAATCAGTATACATTTGTCTGTAACGCAGTAGTGTAATGCAGTATTATAAAACGGACAAGTCAAATCAAGCAATCTGATTGGTTCTTAGCCGTGATATACTGAGCGTGTACCACGGGTAGAATTGTAAGTTACTTTTCAAAACAAGTCAGTATCCCTCCGCGTCTGAGAAAAACAGTATACAGTTGGCCTGAAAAGCAAACTGCTTTTCAAACTGGAACAGGAAAGCAGCGGAAAAGTAACGGGGCAGAAACCCAGCTTTTTACACAGCGGTCCAGACATAGACATCAAACGGCAAAACATATTCAGTGTGCAGTTCCTTTGACATTAGGGCAGGGATATCTAGATACTTTCCAAGGTTTGACATAATGAATTGTGGTACTTTTAAAGCAAGCAACGATGTTTTCAAATCTGTAATCAAAGAGGTCCGCAAAAACGCTATCGACCAATCAGATTGCTTGATTTGACTTGTCCGTTTTATAAATATATTTAGGCTACATTTCTTCCGTTACGAAACAAACTTACAAAGCATAAGATGGAAACATTTAAGATTAACTTCAAACTCCAGGGTGGCCTTACTATGGAGGAGTGGATTGAGCAGTGCCTATCTCCAGAAAAAAAGCACCTAAACGACGACATGCAGAGCTACGTGAAGAGCAGGTAGACCAACTGGAAAAGTACCACCATTCTAAAGCTTTCTGATGCGGGTCTTGAAACAAAGCAGAGAAATGATGACCGTAGTGGCCACAGGTGCGAAAGCTCTCTCCAGAGCTACTGGAAGCCCAATCTCGGGGACCGGAGAAAGTGGAGCAANATCAAGTAACTGGTCACCACAAACAAATCATAGAAGGACTTATTTTAGATTTATTGCTCAAATGGAACTGATCATAACATTCAGGCTGCTTTTAATGCAGACACATTGCAACTCCATTTGCATTTCACAAGAGAATGTTTGCTAACTTTACCTTCATGGAGATCTGCTGAACGATCTATCTACCAGTCTGTATCTGCCGTCTCCGACGCTGCAGCTTCATGCTACTCTCTCAGCAGGGGATTTTGACAGAGTATTTCTCCAAAAATACACAGTAAAAGTACTTCAATGTATTGTAAGTAGTAGGCTAACTAATACAAAGTCAAGCAGTATCAATTTCATTAAGAACTAATGGTAAAATTATATTTTTATCATTCATCAAAGATAGCAGAAAAACATGCATTATGTAGGCTACTAAGGAGGGGACTTTGACAGAGGATTACTCACAAAGTATAAATATAGCAGGAAAAATGAAGAGCAGCTGATTTGAAAAAACAAACTCGAGAGGCAGCTGAGTGACCGCAGTGCAGAACCGCTGTAGGCCTATAGTTTAAATCTCCTAACAATGTTGTCCATTTTAGACAGAGGCTTATTATATTTACAGCCCTTAATAACATC
>NW_011357368.1:4390377-4413989 GCF_000735185.1 Notothenia coriiceps
GTGTGCCTTGGCAGTAACAAACTCGAGAGGCAGCTGAGTGACCGCAGTGCAGAACCGCTGTAGGCCTATAGTTTAAATCTCCTAACAATGTTGTCCATTTTAGACAGAGGCTTATTATATTTACAGCCCTTAATAGCATCCATTTTATGGGCTCAATATGTGTCTTGACCGTTTTCGTTGTAATCGCTAAATTCCCACCGTTCCTTCAGCAGGACACTGTAGTGATTCAAAGTGTGATTTTAGCAAACGAGTGCTTTTGTAAGGTAAAAAGGTAAAAAGGTAAAAAGCAAAAAACAAAAACGCCTCTCAAACGCTCTTCCGTTTACGTGTTTAATAAAGAAAAACAATTGGACGGTAGATACACGGATTGTACATTTACTCAAGTAGCCAACTGTACTTTATTGAGAGACTTGTGCTTTACTTGAGTATTTCAAATGTTTGCTACTTTGTTCTTTTACCCCACTACCAAGTGTATTTTTACTCCACTAACTTGATTTAATATATTTAGTTACTTAGCAGGTTTTGATTAATGATGTGAAATATAAACAGTCGTAAATAAGATTTTAGCTACACCTGGAGTAACATCGACAAGCTAACCTGCAATACAAAGTACAATAGCTGCCACTTTACAAGCTTTGTTAAACACATTAATGCATTAATAATCATTATCAAAACATGTAATATATTATTTGGAAATGGGCTTATTTGCATTGTGTTTACTTTTGTTACTTTAAGTTTATTTTGATGCCAACACTTTTGTAGTTTTACTTGAGTAACATTTTGATTACAGGACTTTTGTAACAGAGTATTCCTGCATTCTGGTACTTCTATTTTTACTTAAGTACAATATCAGAGTACTTGTCCCACCTGTGCTTAAGGACAGTTCTTTTCTGTCATTGAGTTAACTAAAAACTCCGGAAGTGAAATATTTTATGGATATTTCAAATATAAAGCTTACCAGTGCACAACGACAGATAAACTGTAGGCCTACTAGTAACCCAACTAATGAGAAGGGTATGTGAGAAACAAGTATACAAAGATAAACAATACAGTAAGTAACATTGAATAGAAAACGGTTACATTCTTGTAATTTTATTGCACACAGAAATATATAAAATGTTCAAGTTCTGAGACACAAAGCTTTACAACATTAGAGGCACTTCTTCCAACATCGACCTTCAATGGCCGCCATTTATACAGGTTTACCACAGAAGCTCATTATGGGTTATGTAACTTATGTCATAACCTCTATGTATTATGGTGTTCATGTGTATGGTTATATCAGCTTTCTGAAATCTACACAGGTAGCAACATTGTTCATAAAATAAAAAGGTAACAAGATATACACAAAGAAAATCAATATATTATATTAACTGAAATAAAACTGACATTTTGCAATATGTTTAAAATGCTCCTTCTATGTTCAAAAACTTCCATTGGCCTTTTATTTATTTATCAAACGTTAAATAGGTCGAAATTATTACTTGCTGCTTCGGTAGATTGTCTGGCACCGCCATTGATGCAGGTTTACCACTGAAGCTCATAAGTCATTATTCTAGATGCGTCATAGTGTTAACATTCCCAAAGTTGCATAACAGGTTTCAATTCCCTTTGTTCACTGTCACAGAGCCAGTGTGAGAAACTTTCAAATGCAACCAAAGCAGCAATTAGGTAGTTTACTTCCTGAGATTATAGCATTACAACCAATACTCTTTTCTTTCATGCTACAAAGAGCAATTTCCGTTGACAGAGAAAGAAGGAGGTGTAACAGAGTTTCCCCTGGAACACACTCCCACCAAAGTGGTTATTGTGCAATCCTTCATGAATGTTGTAAACTCATAACTGTTTTTCACAGCTGGAACATTTGAATAATCACTTCAGCATACCAAGCAGAGTGCATTTAAATATAAAGTGAAGCTCAAGTGAAATGAAGTTGACTGCTGAAGTGGACTTTTTGTCTTTGTAAATAACATTTAGTTGATGCCTGAAACAAATCAGATTTCTCGGTTAACATAATTGCACTGACTTTGGTTGTAATGATTTTCGTTTTAAAAAGAGCTTTGAATTGGAAAAAACTAATGAACAACATCTTTAACACATCTCTTTAGGAATTTAGGATCTGGGCACTCTAGTCAAGGCGTCGTAATATACGTTCTAAAATGGCAATGTGTTGTAAAGAAATGATCTTACATCTTGGCCTTTAGCTTGGTAAAGCCAAGTGTATGTAGGTACATGTCTATGGTGGTCAGATATTCTTGTTGGTGCCTCTTCAGGTGACCGGCATGTGTTGATTCCTTCCACTTCTTTGCTGTGGTGTCTATCCCACGCTTTCTCCAGCGATCAATTATCTCCTCCATGGCTCGTGGGTCGCTCATTGGATCGTTCTCGCAAAAGAAGAACAGTGCAGGAACGGTGATAGGGGTTTCCCAAAACGTATCAATGCTTTTGTTAAAGTAGTCCACTGTCTGTCTTTTGAACATGCCAAAGTATAACATGCTTGCTTTTGTTACCAGTGTCTCCAAACGTGGAAATAAAGTCTTACCAAGACCTGGGCAAAGAGGACAAAAAAAGAGTATTATTTGAACTGAATAGCACTATTCATAAGTGTATCCACATTTGATTTTTCAATCCAGCCAGTGTCATGTGTCATTTAGCATTATGAGTAATAATTGAAAGTAGTTAATGTGTTAAATCATATCAATATTGAACTGACCTATGGCCATCCTCTCCACTGAGCCCACCACCAGACTATCGTAGACTTGGCCTTTTATCCTCTGTGTAAGGTCCTGATATTTCTGGATGTCCTGGGAGACATGTATCAGCAGCTGAGCAAATGTGTAGCCACCGATAGAGAAGGCATGGACAACCAGTGGGCGGGACATAAAGCGTTCGGTCTGGAGCAACTCTAGCAACCTCTTCCCATGATCCAGACCCCAGCGAGGCCACAGGAACTCATGCACCTTGAGTAAAACAATCAGAAATAAATGAATGAGCTCAAATATGCCATTTGATATTGACTGTTTAAATGTGGGAATGATATGGCATGTCTGACAGCTATTTTGGGAATGGCAGGAGATGCAGAGTCTCAGTGTTTGTAAAGGAATAGCAATAGAGGTTCACAGCACTTAACCATCTTTCTGGTACAGATCACTGTGGAGCTTTCTTGTAGCCGAGCGAGATTAACCCTTAGTGTTTCTTGCTATAACCCATTTATACAATACAAATGAGCAATTCCAGTTTTTTAATGTGTTACCTGAATTGCCAAAATACATACTTACTAGAGTGCGCTCTCTTTCTTACCTCCCTTTGTTGGCTCATTGTTATATATTGTGGTTAGTCACCACACCTGTACAACAGTGCCAAATGCTGGCACGCAGTAAGTCTTGGATACATAACACTGCATGCACTCGTATGACATTAATTTACAACCTGTTTAACATGAAATGAACCTTTGCACCACTGGAGGCATGAGTCTCATGTTTTGTTGCAATGAGTGCATTGGGGTCCTTACCGACCACAAACCTTTCCCTCACTGGTGATATCTAACATGAGTGTAAACAGTCATGACCCCAAGATCAGATTTGAGAAAAAATCCATACCATATATCTACCATATTTTGCTTAACTCATATCTCTGAGGTTAATGATAACCTTTTTTTTTAATCTTTCACAGGTATCAGTTAATTATATTTTTGTTTTGACTTGTTGGAGAGACAAAAGACACACCATACACATCTCCATTCTGATGTATTTTAAATATCACAATGATATGTCCTTTCAAAACAGTAGTTTTTATGCTGTTAACATTTAATCTTTAGTCATTTATAACATTAATTCAATTCAATTATTGTAAACATATAACTACAGCTGTACATGCTTGTAATACAAAGCTGTTACTGGGTTTAATTTCCTCTTTGTTGTGTATGAATGATTTTTTTAGATAATTTTCTAAATGTGTATTTACTTACCTCACTCTCCACAACAAGCACATCAAAGCCGGTACGGAAGTAGATTTCACAATATTTGGCCATAGCCTGCGGACGTGCGCCCATCCACGGCAGCATGAGCATAAGAGGTTTATGGTCTTCAGAGGCTTTGTTCTGACATCCAGACACTGGAGATTCTAATTCATTCACATAAAAAGTGACATTCTTACTGAGGTGGTGAGCAGTGATGCCTCGGCTCAAAACTGCTCTGCTTACCATAGCTGCTGTTGTCAGGCTTCCCATTGCGAGAAATGCAACAAGCGTCTGCAAAATGAAATAGGAAACAAGGGCACAAGAGTTAAATATAAAAAATAACTTAATATAAAAGTAAAAATGACAAATCTAACATTACCAACCTTTAGTAAATGAAACAATATCAAATATTGCCTGCACTTAAGTTAAGTAAAGTTTGACAGACATTCACTCCAGAGGCCTGTACTACGAAGCCGGTTCAACATAACCTGGATATGTTTGAGTTAGCCGGTTGGCCTAATCCAAAACATACGCACTCTCGCTAAACGGTCCTACGACGCGGGTTATCAATTGGATCGCTCAAGCCAGCCGTGTCCTATCTAGTTAGGTGCGCGTTCACAGAAAGGGGTCGTATTTGGAGCTTTCGACCAATCACAAACATGGAGAAGCGTACTGACAGCGCAGCGTCATACATGCTGAATGAAAAGTGAACTTTAATATTAGACATATGAAGAAGTTAAACTTTAAACATCCATGACTTAAACACTTTATCCAGGATAAAAGCCACATAGCTGCACCTGCAAGGTGAATACAGCTGGCAAAAGAAAAAGTGTTTGAATGCGTACATTAACAGGTTTATGATATCACTGTCCCGTCTAAGACACGATCTGACTTTAATTACATTTGACGCGAGTGTTTCGTCAACTTAATGTGTTGCTTAAAATAATACTTCTGCATACAGTATGTGACACTGTAAGAGTGTTGCACCGCCAGATACGGCTCAGCTGACTCAGATAAGGACATATGATACATTATGATGTGATATGAATGATAATGATAATTTCTTAACGCTAATGTTATAATAGTCAGATTGCTCTGAAGATGGGAGGTGATATTCAATTCATTTTTTTTTTGCTCCGAAGCAGGTCAGCATAAGTTACCATGGAGATCTAGCCCGCTAAAAAGAGAACAAGCGTTGTAGGACCGGAAACCCTTTCCCTGAACTTAGCCCGCTAAGCAAAAATCCTGCTTCGTAGAACAGGCCTCAGGTTGGCCGCTCAGCATAAGTTACCATGGAGATCTAGCCCGCTAAAAAGAGAACCAGCGTCGTAAACCCCAAGTTTTCCCTGAAGTTAACCCGCTAAGCGAAAATCCGGCTTCGTAGTACAGGCCTCTGGTCCATCAGTGTATCCTTAGGGGTCGTACACATGCAGCAGTAATTCTGTGACATATTTGTTGTGTCTGATTGTCCATTCTATTTATACAATGTAGCATTGAATTGGAGTCATTAGTTGACATGTAAGCTATTTAACAGGAATGAGACTCTTCAATAAAAGGAACTGCTTAATTTTCATAGGCCAGGTAGGTATTTCTGAAAGCACATTATTGCAGTGTAAGGTCAGTTAAGCACAAATCCTGTCAACAAAGTCAGTGTTATTTTCCTTGTAAGCTACCCTCTCTCAATTACTTGTAGCTCCCTCTGGTTTGTTTGTTTGTTTGTTTGGTCTGCTCTCCATTTGTTGTTATTCCTCACCAATGCCAACGTGACTTCTTGCGCAATATTTTACTTTGCCTGCCTTACACAATAATGATGGATTCTTCAACTTTAAAGAGCATTTTAACAACACAGAAAATAGCATAAGCAGCAAGTATATGAAAAATAATGTAATATTAATTGTACTTTCTAGAAATATTCTGCGAGATACAGTATTGGTCATATCAATGAATATAAAATAGAATAAGCAGTCAAATACAATGAAAACATGTGTGTCTGTCCAGTAATACAATGCTGAATAGATTTGTGAAAAACATTTTTTCTTTCAAATATGTGGGAAAAAATGCATGACAAATCAGTAATATAAATGTTTAACACATGATGAAAAATTAATCGTGGTTGTTTTACCATCATGTTCACTAATTTGGGCAAGTTAGGAAGGAGGTATTGAAAATAGCATTCGTATTGTGTCATTTGGACGGTCATTTATTGATGGTCCCTAACTGAAACCCTGAGGATAACCACGAGGTCTCAGATGTGAGTCTGAGGGATGGAGGAAGACGCCTCTGGATCCAAAGTGAATGTATGTCGAATTATCAACCTGAAACTCACTTTGCCGCGGTAACCATGTTCCTGAGAGATAACGTTTACTCCTACATCGGTAGAATGGCATTTTATTGTTAACGATGTGCTAGAGACACAACTTTAATTAATCTTAGTGCAGATTCTCCCACACGTTAATACACGTAATAGCGTTAACACACAACAACTCACGAACGTGACGATAATTATGGAGATCGGAAAAAAGTTACAACGCAAATTTACGCCAATCTCAAAACGGTTTGTAAACGTTTAGCAACTACCTAACTTATCCGGTGGCCTTGTTACTAACCTGCTTTTAGTTTTGTGCCCGTGATGCTTCTGGTTATTGAGTGGGTAGGGCTTTCCCAAAGCACATCATTGCCAGCAGTGGAAGGTCAGCTAAAGACAAATACTTTCGGCAAAGTCAGTTTTTTTTCCGTTTGAGTAATCCTCCCTCAATCACTTTAGCTCCCTCCTCTTCCTTCTTCATGCTAGTTGTCTTCAGTGAGCAGTTCAGCGAACTGCTGCCCTCCTTCGGCGATAACGTGTTCCTCAAACAAGCTCTGCAGAAAACGGATTTGGCTGCTGAGCAATCCACCCGGCCATCTCCATCACTATCTACGATAATAGTGTCTAAATGTTTTGCTTTAGAGGTCAAGAACTGAAACTTAATTATGGAGCTACTTTCCTACCATAACTCCACAAACAAACTAAACAAGTTTTACAAATGCCTTATGATTCACTCAGTGGCGCCAGCAGGGGGGGCCATGGCCACCCTGATATATTTGTTGGCCACCCCACCACACACGCCGCCTAGCCAGTCCCGTATGCGTTGTAGTTTATCTGATATTTAACAACAAATACACAGCCAGCGAGTCGCTTGATTTGAGCTTCCAACGCTCATACTGCAGCCTTCTCCCACTGCTACTGTTATAGATTGTTTTCGTAACTGAGAGTATTTTAACTGTTACCTTTGACCTTTGTTAATGTAGTTTAATTGTAGGATGTTTGGAAAGGATGAGAAGGTATTCTGTCTGCGCTTGTTTGTGTTCGTTTTGGAGACGTGTGATCTGTTCGACTAGATGGCCTTGATCTGGGAGACGGAGATCGATTGCTCTTGTCTCCGCCCACATATCTGGGGGGTTTCGCGGCACTTTCCTCACTCGATTAAAGTACCGGAGAATGAAACCTAACTTTGACTCTTGTCAAAATTCTTCCCTTTTATGTATTTAGATAGTACAAAAACATAGCAAATTGGGCCAAACTATAACATAACATGTGTAAGGAGTGTTTTAAAGCGGTTGTGTGAAATATTGAGTGTGTTATTATTAGGTTTTATCAGCTTGGGCTGATGTTTGTGATAGCCAAGAATGTGTGTGGTAATGTTTACATGGTTACATAAATAAACACTGCGTAGCAGGCGCTTGCCGCCATCTTGTGTTTTGTGTATGAACACAGTTATATGTAATAGGTTGTCTTTATATTTTAGTTAAATAATTCTGTGAGGGTTCTGCTATGTTGTCAATTACATTATCTTATCAATGATATTGTGGTAATTAAGGAGTCTCATGATTGAAATACAGTGTTAATAGCCAAGTTGTATGTGCTATTGAAAGGTGTTGCATTTGCCGCCATCTTTTGTATTGTGTATGCACACAGTTACCGGTATATGTAATATGTTGTCAATTATATTAGGGTGACCATATTTTGATTTCCAAAAAAGAGGACATGCTGCCCCCAGCCTCGAGATACTTAATGATACTCAAAACGTTGAGTATCATTAAGTATCTCGAGGCTGGGGGCAGCATGTCCTCTTTTTTGGAAATCAAAATATGGTCACCCTAATATAATTGACAACATATTACATATANCCACCACTGAGCCTGACTTGTGTTGTGGGGGCCCGACTTTTTTTTTTCTGCAAAGGAGGGGGCCTGACAGAAAGCGTTTGGGAACCACTGAGTCCTAGTGCAAAGTCGTTTTATCAATCGATACCTGTGTTCGATTCTTTATTGTACTCAGATCTAGACAAAAAAATGATATATGGTTTTGATATCAGTTCAAGGGTACTGGTATTCAGCCCATAGTCATGTGTTTGTAGTTGCCCCATTCTACTTTGTGTTCTCTCTACAAGACTATTATTGTTTATTACCTTAACTCAGGGCTGTCACAGTGCTATAGTTAAGCATGCGACCACAGAAACCCGCAGAGAGCCTGAAAAGAAGTTGCCATCTAAAGCAGAGCAAAGGACCAGCCACCTGTCTCAGGCCCATTTATTGGCTGGAGCTGTAAAGAGACGCAGGTAAGCACAAAGTATACATTCTCCTAATTGGACGATTAGGTTTGGCATCCGGGAAGCTGTTTAAACTCACTGACCTTTTATAAACCCTATATTTGTTGTCGTAAAAAACATCCCCAAAGAGAAATTTGAAATGATTTCAAAAGGTATTTACATAAATATTACCAAAGCTTTCAGTTAAATCCCAGGTCAACCCTCTAAACGCTTGATGAATAGCTAATTAAGTGAACATTGAGCTCTGTTTGTGTTAAGACTGAATCTTCAAGTTTCTTTTCTCAAATTAATTTGCTCTCGGTCATTTGACCCATTATTTGAATAAACAAATAACCTCAAAATATCTCTGTTCTCCTCCGCAGTTCCTCCCAGTCGTCAGACAGCAGCAAGAAACAGAAGGTGGAAATCACAAAAACGGGAGCGACAGGAAATGGAGACAGACAGACAGGTGGGCTGCAGCCTGAGGCTTAAAAGGATGAATGTCTGTCTAACACACAGAAATTGAGTTGTTCGCTGCAATTCATGGAATGACTAGGTGATAGAACTATCAGACCAGAAAAACATAAACTCGTATATGGCTCCCTGGTCTGATTGAATTGACGACTGACCTTCTTCAGATAGTAGAAGTGGTTTGCTGTAATGGAAACCTTAAAAACTTGCATGTAAACCTGAGGCTACTGGAAAGCAAGGGCTGGCCTTACCATGTAATGAACATGAGTTTGATACTTGGTACTACCAGTTCAACCAACGAAGCCCAGGTTAGACTTCTAATGAGCAAAATAAAATTATTTCTATATTTAATTTCCTTGAAACCTAGTTTGCAAAGAACAACCCAATGTAGCCTAAGATTCACGGTTTATATATAATATTACTGTTTTCCCATTTGTTTATTAGATGCTTTTTTGGAAACCTGATCCCTTTGTGTTTACTGTCATCTCTGGCCTTTTAAAAAAATGGCCTCAGCTCTGAATCTAACAGTATGTTGTGCTGTTCAGAACAGAAGGATGGAGCAGGAGGAGCAGAGCGAGCTGAAGTTCAACAAACTGCCCTGATGGCTAAGACCACCTCGGCCCCCCTGAGCTCTGAGCGAGGCGTGTTGCACCTGCCGTCAGCGGCCGTGTGCGTTGGTGTTCTTCCAGGACTCTGCGTTTATTCCGGCAGCAGCGACTCTGACAGCAGCTCGGACAGCGAAGGTAGCGTGGACGCAATTATGTTGCTGTAGCCCCGGCACAGAAGGGCCTAAAGATAGACACACACCAGCATACAAACACACATACACAGGCTGAGTAAGTTTGCATACCATCAAAATGGGTAAAAACCGAAAAGGATATGCACACAAAGAGACAGACCATATGAATACACACATACACACATACACACACACACACACACACACACACACACACACACACACACACACACACACACACACACACACACACACACACACACACACACACGCCTTGCAAACATTTCAGTATTCCTATTGTTTCCACAGCTGTAAATTGAACTGTTTTCTGCGAAGTCATTTAATCCTGAACAACAGTAATATTCAATCCAATTTACATTGTCCTTTTAACTTAATCTGTGTATCTATTTGTGGTTTTTGTGGCACTCAAACTTGATACCTCTACCCTTCCTTCCCTCAATCACATCTCACGCAGTTTAAACCGAGCAACCAATCCCGCACTGCCTACCCCGACGACATCCTGCCCCCCTACACCCAACCCTACTCCCAACCCAAGCCACAGCGACTGCAAGCTGTGATGCTGGGGAACAGTGATTGACAGCTGTGGAGCAAGGAGGAGGCTGCTTTAGACTGTGTCTAATGACTCGGACCTGTTTAGCTATCAGAAGCAGTGGAGGCCAGGGCAGGACAAGCTTCCCTGCTGCGTTTGGAGTTAAATGCAAAAGTCTGAATATTTAAAATGTTTTATTTGTGTGATGTCATGTGTTTTCTAATCAGTAGTTTTTTTTTCATGTGGCATTGTGCTGGAAAGATGCTGGACTGTTTGCTGCCATCTCAGAGTTTTGCTGTGTTTCTCAAACTCTGAGCAGAGAGAAATAAAGAGCTTCCCCACTCTGTTTACTTTGTGTATTTGAGTGTGTCTGTGTGAAAGAGGAAAAGTGTAGGAATAACAAGGGCAACATTACTTTGGTACCAGTGACCATTTATGGATTGAAAATAGTATATTCCGCATTAATGTTGCCCTTTCCTATAGGCAAACTTACACCATATGAAGAAGTGATGAGAAGGAATGAGAGAAATGTAAAATGAATGCTTAAAACCCGGCTCTGGCAGGTTGTTGGGGGCTAAAAGATCTACATTTGATTCAGCGCCAGCCTTACATGGGCCATAACATTTACGTGTGAAATTGGACTATATCAAAACTAATTTGGGTAATTGGATTCTCAAACGTGCATTCAGTACTAATTAAAACCTTGGCAGGAGAATTGGGCATCTGAAGCTGAGTTCAGATGGCTGATAAATTGAGAGAAAACCAGTATGGCAGTCAAGGTGAGAAATCAAAATAAACTGAAGTCTGTCAGTGGCATTGAACCAACCTAAGCAGCGCAATGTTTGTAATTCTCTTAAATGGAAAAAAATGTGTGTGTGGGAGTGTGTTGCTGCTCAAGGTAAGATAGACTGAAAGCCTTTGGAAACACTCATGAGACTGGAAGAGAATGTTATCTGGTGTTCAAGGCCAGTAACAAGCGTTTCACTTTGTCTGAGAACAGCTCACTGACATCAAGACAGCCGTGGGTTTCTGTCTTTAACCGAGGGATATTTTCGACATAATTTTATGGCTTTTTTATGATATTTTCAACATACTACTTTGACCTTTTACGACATAATGTTGGGACATATTTTACTAAGATCTTTTTCATAATATCTTTTGACACTATACTATGATAATATGTTATGATATTTTTTGACATAATGTACAAAGCCAACCATTAGATCTTTAATTGTATTTTCAACTTATAGGCTACTATGATTGGTTTTCCTATTTTGGCATTACTATACTATTACCTTTTGGATGGTATTTTCAACATACTATATTATGACTACTTTCAACACTAATATAGCTTTCATATTTTCAACATATATTTTTTCTTAATTTTCTACACATTACTTTTGTTTTATTTTTCATCATGCTATTCTATGACTGTTCTCCTGATATTTTTTGACATTCTTTGTATAATCATCCTACTGTATGACTTTTTTTCATAATTTCCTTTCCATGGTAGGAGCTGTTTGAATTTTCTAGATCATAGGAAAGAAGCTTTAGTTTTCCTTTATTATCTCCCTTAGCTTAGCATACACTGGACCATCCTTTGAAGGGGACCTATCATGCAAAATGCACTTTTTGATGCATTTTATACATAAATATGTGTCCCCGGTGTGTCGGGGAACTCACGCAGCGTCCGAAAATAAAACCCTCTCTCTTTTCCTCCGTACACACATCTCTAAAAACAGGGCTACAACGGAGCTGATTCAGATTTGCGTCCGATATGACGTAATATCAGAAATGTAGGCTGGCGTTACACCCACGGCCCTATCAGAAACGTTGCTATCTGTGATGCCCCTGTGGGTTCATCCGGAGAGGGTGTGGCTGTGCTGCATCCAGCCGCTTTGATTGCAGTAACTCAGGGCACCTGGGTCTGGTGCCCTGCAGCTAATTAAAGCCTCTTTGCTCCTCTCTGTTCTCTCTCTGCTTTTTCCTTCAGGCACCCGGTTCTGTTGAGTATGCTATAGTTACTTCAGTTGTTTCACTTTGTGCACCTCCACACCCTCACACACATACATGTCCATGCAACCCTCACCCTGCATTTACACTACTGATACCACTGACGTCCACACCTCATGCTTTACTTACTTTGCACTTAATTCATTTGGATGATTTGAATTGTTTGTTTGAATAAACATATTTTGTTAACCGTTGATATGGTGTGTCTCCTCTTTGTTGTGGCCTTTTGAGCCAGGTCATAACACTATCAGAAACAATGCCCGACTGTTTTGTACGTAATATGGTCGGTGCATGTTCACATTAGCATCGCTAACACTCAGTCAGAGCTAACCTGTACTGCACAGAGCATGTGTGAAGAAGCAGGAAATAAAAAGGAACTCACCTTGGTTGACTTTTAAAATCTGTCCAGGGACTACAGATGAAAAATAGCCTCTTGGCTAACTCTGGCACATTTACAGAAATGTTCATTAATGTGCACTGTCCCTGTTAAATAAATGAATAAAAAAAATAAAAATGGTATAACCGGCAAGAGAGAAAGCCTTTGAGCTCCATACTGTTTCAGAAATAATCCTTGTAATCCTTGATATGGCGTTTCATCACGGCAGAATCTGCCGGTAGAATCTCCCGCATGAGCTCAGCCCCCTCCTTTAAAAAAAAAAAAACTTTTTACCCCAAATCAGCACTTTTGAAACAGGAAGTGAAATAGAGGGATATGAGGCATGGCTAGAATGGGTGATCCGTTTGGTATTTTGAGCGAAACACTTCATAGACATGTTTTTTATATATCTGAGACCTATGCTATTGCCTAAAAATAGCATGATAGGTGACCTTTAACAGAGGAAAGGAGATAATGCTTTCCCCTGATGCCTTGTGGCCGCAACTTTAATCATGTCACAGAATTCAGCCATTCACGAAAATATCTGATTGTGACAGAACAAAAACATCTAAGTTGACGAGGCTTTTTAAGCATTTTACATCTTAAAACGCTTTACTCTTTCATCTACAGAGACACAGAGGACCGTTGCCATTTTCTTCAGTTTATTAACCTGAGTGTGGACATAGACACTTTATAAAATAAATAGCAACACATTTAGTTCAAAGATACACATAAATACACACAGGAGTAGTAGTAGTTTAAGAACACAACTCAGCACTGCATAAAAAGTACATAAAAACAGCTCAGAAACATTGGCTTATCAGAACATAGACGGCATCATATAAATATACATTCGATACATATGCATATCAGAAACATCTCTTCTGCTTCCAATCACAAACTATGACAGCCTTCTCAGTGCCATGTCAATCTCTCTCAACAGAATCTCATTTAAATATTTACAAAATCGGATAAATACATAATTTTAAATAAAAATGCATGCGTTTGTAATCCTCAGCATCAGTTTGTAAACAGTAAGTAGATATTGGCATCATGCAGGATGAACTGAAGTCATCAAAAATACATGTATTTTGCAAAAGCTAACAAAATGGCCCCATGTTTAACAGTGTCCCGCATCCTGCGTTAGTGCTACAGCTGCCACTTCCTCCTCTATTTCTTTAATCAAATTAGCATAGTTGAGCATTAAACCCCCCCTTTCACATGACTGCTGATCAAAACGTTATAATAAAAACCTCCTACTGAAGAAATAGTGCTCTGTTCAGGCTCAGTCTGTGAGTCGGCCACATGTGATCACAAAAGCACATGCCTTTGACTCGCTACCGTAAAGGGGCTCCTACAGAGCATGAGGGGACTCAAACACTGATGTATTTCAGCTTAGAAGGGACTCTACACCAAGGAGTTGTAGGTATCACGTGGCATCAATCACAAGACACACACATGCAAAAAACCCAAATAACCTACATCCTGACAAATCAAGATTCTTTCTATTTCCCCCCAAAATAGGCCAACTTCACCTGCATATTTAAATATATCCATATCATTTGGAGACTCCTGCCATCACTGCAGACATGCAAGGTCCCTAACGCATTATCATCATGTGTGGGAAAGGGTAAGGAAACAAGGAAAATCACTTCTGATGGATTCACAGGACCAAACATTCCTAAACCAGTAACAATTTCATAATGGCAGAGATGTCTTCAATGTTTGATTTTTTTTATCCACAACTCATTTTGTTATCAGCTGATGTACACACTTTCTTTCTGTATTGTTTGCCATTAATGAGAAGAGAGGTTTTGTTGAGCTTTGTACAGCGTGTGGGCTCTCGTCTTTTGGGCCGCCTCACTTTGGTGCTGAGTTGGCAGGCGGAACATTCCGCTGTTTAAAGTACTGGGTGACCTGCTGAGGCAGCTCGGCCAGGACAGACTTGGCGAGGGTCTCCTTTGGTGCCTGCAAGAGAGAAAAAACAAGGGCACATTAGTAAATAAAAAATGAAGGCTGAAAAAGACAAGAATACTGGTGGATTTGAAGGACTTTTCTTTTCCGCATATATTTATCTACTTTTGGTCTTTTTTTCTCTGGACCCACAAAATAATTGCTCCCACCATCCTAGAACACTATTCAACAACTTTTCTTATTTCAGAGATTAAGAGAAAAAACACGTATTAACTTTGTCTATTTGTTTCTGTACATTTCCCCTGATTTCCCCTAAAATTACCATTAAATCATGCTGTTACGATGTGAGGTGCAGGTGAAAGAACGATACGTGGAGAGAGGGTTTTCTTGCAAAAAATAAACAGGCGTTTTATTCTTAGCCTTCATCATTATTCCCCAGAAACACAAACTGCATGTCTGGTGCTGCATTCACCAGCAAGGAACTAACACAAAATGCCCCCTTCCCCTCTCTTCCCAACCACATTTATAGGACATTGCCCGCCTTCCCACTCCAACCTGGCCAATCACGTCATGGTTCTGAAAGCGGAGTGAAGGGTTAAATACAAAATTAAACACTGTTGTCTACATTTTATAACTTTAACTGAAATAAAGACAACTCTGAAAAAACATGTACTACCTTTCTTAACAAACAAATAGTTAAGACCAACATGTTAGTGAGGGAGTGTGTGCGCTTCCTCACACATGCCTCATTTGCATATTTAAACATGACATCTCAGCACATTTCTTATACAAAAATAAACGTGTCAATTAAGGAGAGTTTCATGGTGAAGTCTCTTGCAAAATGCATGGCATTTCGGAATATATATATCATAAAGTAAGTTTCATACCAGAATTCAAAATCTTCAGCAGAACTTATAAATGACAAACTTTCCAGATTCATGACCATATATATTCTCTAGGTTTCTACTGATTTATGTGTTCATATATCATACTTAGCATGATTTATAAAACATGTTATGCCTGATTATTTTATCACCGTTTATGGTGTAATACAAAGATATATACGAAATCCTCTCTAATAAGTCAACAATTGAAAAGATAATTTTGAAGCATGGCTTCATCTGTTTTCTGTTCCACAAACGCAACCTTGTTGTGATTTGTTCTTATTGTGTCGTCATTTTTGAAGACAATGAATATCATTCGAACAACAGCTACTAACTATCGCAGTATCAACACGTACTCTATGTAGATAATATTTGATAGTTAAAGCTAGCCTGCCAACGTAGGTTTACTTAAGGTCACTCTGGTTATTATGCTTCCTCCATGCCTCAGCTTTATTTCTCCCTTTACTTTTCTATTGTGTCTGTTGCTGTCTCTCACCCTCCCACTGATACACTGGAACTGAGCCAGCAAACACCATGTTCCTCCCACTACAGAGGAAGCCAGCTCGCCCACCACCAGCCCACACATAAAAATATAGAAAAATCAATCAAAATGCACAAAGTATGTCCTCTGCGCAGCAGCATGCACTGCCTAAATGTGTATGCACTAAAAACCAATGTGCTCATCTACAACACACACTTAACCTTTGTGTATGAATGCTCATCAACACACTGTGGAGACTAAGATAACAGGCAACTCTCCACTTCTAACAGATGCTGTGTGTAGTGTTTGCACAGCTTCCATCTGAGTAGCAACAGGCTGCCATTTGGTTCCAAATTCACAATTAGACAGCATGACATCACGTCATAAGGTAAAGTTTCTACCGCATAGCTACGATGGAGTCAAAGTGACAGAGCAAATCTCAACAGGAAGTCAAATAAATATTTGCCTTTATTGTCTTTAATATAAATGTTCTTGTTATATTTTCTTTTATAATTGTTCTATGTTTGATGTTGTCTTACAACCTTTTTCCTTCTGTTGGGTTTATGCACCATACACCAAATCAAATTCATTTCATGAGTAAACGTACCTGGCAATACACTTGATCTGTTTCTGAGATAGTTGCATTTTGGCAAATGATGAGAGAAAGTATTTAATCCATCACTCCGTCCTTGTCAATACATTATAGTGAATTTAAGTTTTAAAATGTGTGTTTCAACATACTAAGGACTTTACACACATTCCATTTACTAAAGTATTTTACTGACATGAAATACTCTCAAGTATTCTATGTTATTATTATAGCTTTTTTTTGTGGTACAAAATGGCAAAACTGTATAATGAGCAAAGCATACTGTTTGGCCACTAGGAGGCAGGAGAGAAAACAATGTTTTAAGTTAATATGGTAAACTTGTTAGCCAACAGTTGCCTATTTACATATTCACCAGATTAGGAGAAACATTAACAGTTATTTGGTGCATTGTTTTTGGCCACCTGATAAATGTTAATCTAATATTTCCTCATCTTTTAGCTCTGTTTTTGGTTTCTACCAACTCCTGAGGAAATGTATCTAATTGTAGCTGCTACATGTTCCATTATATTTGCCAGCTTGCTAACTTTGTCCATTTGTAGTTTGGTGCTCAGCAGGCTGCTAACAATGGTCTTTTATAAGTTATATGCTGAGGATCTTGCTTAAGTTAATGCCTATAGCCCGTTGTAAGGTACATTGTATACTTTACACTGTGGCATTAATATTACATTTAGTAAATGATAAAGCACATTTTCACATCTAGGGCTTTTATTGAAAAAAATCACAGGATAAAATAAACCAAACCTATTTTTTTCATAAGGTCTTTCGTCAGTAATGTGATGCTACTTACATTTCTAAGGTTGGTAAACTCACTGAAAAATATAAGCTATTGTCAGAAATCAAAGTTTCTCTGATGTACTCAGCATGTAGAGGCTGAGAGCTATCAGCTTATGTTTTCTGAGTTTGTTTTATCTGATAACTGTTAAGAGGTTTTTAATCAACTCTTAATGTATATTTTAATACTTAATTTGAGTCTCTGTCTTTAAAACATTGTAGTTTTAAAAGTTTTCAGGGGATTTAACATTGTATTCATATAAAAGTAAATGTATAGCGCCCTGCTATGCTATTGCAACTTTATAAATAATTGTGTGCATTCATCCTGCGAAACCAGGATACTTCGACCTGAACTCCTTTCTACTTCTGTAAAGTAAATCATTTTGAAGTCAATGACTTGACACCAATCTAGATTTGCATTGTTTCTGTTATAGTACACGTAAACTACAACTTGAAGCACTTTAACTATATTTATTTGTTGTCCTTTTCTTTTCACTATCTCTGTAAAGTGACTTTGAGCACCTGTAAAAGCGCTAACAAAATAAATCTATTATTATTATTATTCTATTTGTTATTTTTACAGGTTCCGTGTCATTTCTCAAATTTTTCACTTACATTTCGAAAATCCCTGAAAGGGACAAACTGCACGATGTCCCGAACAGCCTCCTCTCCTGTGCTGGACCTTAAGACACTGGCGTCTCCGTCTAAGAACTCCATGGCAGCGAAGTCTGCGTTGCCCACGCCAATGATGATGATGGACATGGGTAGTTTAGACGCCTGTATGATGGCGTCGCGCGTCTCGTCCATATCGCTGATGACGCCGTCTGTTATAATGAGGAGATTAAAGTACTGCTGCAGAGCGGTAGAGGTGGATAGGAAGGGAAGGGAAAATACAGAGAGAAGTGAGGAGAAAAAGACACAAATGGAAATGAGAAATACCATTTACTTGATGTCACTGCTAAATATTGAATGTCTCCTAAAGTCAATTAAATAAAAATCTGCATCAAGAAAAAAAGAGTGGGACAATTATAATTATTATGCTGTCAATAACAGAAACCAACGTGACATGGTGTTGTGGAGGCGGAGAAGGAGGGCTAGGACAAAGAAAGAGACAAGGGAGAAATGGAAAAAAAAGAAATAAAGGACATTTCAGAGTGTTAGGAGTGACAGTGGCGAGAAAACAGGAAATTATTCAAGAAGATGGAAACAGAGAGCTGGATGACACTGCACAGAGAAAAATAGAGCTTTTCTGCAAGTTGGGGTCCATTCATAACAGTGCACACCATCTGTTGCTGGAAAAAACTGATTACACAGATGAACAAGGGGAAGTGTTGAAAATGAAATGAAGAACAAATGAGAATAATTTGCAGTGAATCAGAAATGAAAGGTATGAGGCTTGGGTATGAGAAATATAACGTGTTGTAATTCATACGTGTGGCCATTTCTTATGATAATATTTTCTCTGAATTTAACCACAAATGAAAGGACAACATGAGTGAAGGCATAAAAGGCAAACACACTTTCTTTCACTGGAAACTGGAAAGAAAATGTCATGGCAAAGTCTGGAGATGGGCTGTAGGCACATATGGCACTCTGCCTGTTTCATCTTATTCTTATTTATGAATCAAATATACACAAATGATATATAACATAGTTAGTCATAGAGGCGGAGCATCACACATCTTTAAAGGAGCGGCCAAGAAAATAAAGTAATATTGTATATATTCTCTGTGAGAAAATTGTTTTTTTTCATGCGTTTAAACTGCAATAATGTTGTTTCATTTGAAAGCTGTTAAGGCTGACTTGTTAGCAAACACTTTCCTCTGCGTATCCAATAGACAGGAAGTGAGCCTCTATAGCAAATGCTTAAACAGTTACATTTCTTAGAAAAGGCTCCGTTGTTTGAAGAAATCTCAAAAAGCCAGACATTGTAGAACTTGGTTTGTGTTAGCGTTCTCATAAGGCAGACCGTACGTTCGCACACACACACAGAGAAAGAACATGCACTAGTTCTGTATACTAGAATGCAAAAACGTTATCTTCTTGTGAGAAGAGACAATGTGAGCACACATACTGACTTTAATCAGAACAAAATCATACTTTCACGTTGCACACACACATCACACACAGGGAGGGCTCTGAAGCCTGTCTCTTTAATGTGCTAACAGCAGCGCTCATTAGAGAACACACTGGGACACGCACAAACTGCACTGGCCTGCAGCCTGTGTGTGTGTGTGTGTGTGTGTGTGTGTGTGTGTGTGTGTGTGTGTGTGTGTGTGTGTGTGTGTGTTAGTGACACAGTCTACAATTGCAGGTTCTCTCATTAGCGGAGGAACAGGAAGACTGAGGCAAAGCAACAGCCGATTTGTGCAGCCTACCACCTACCCACCCACTTACCCCAACACACACATGCAACTACCCCAGCGTGTGGTCCACACACACTTCTGCTGCAGCTGCAGTGTGCTGCTATTGTCTCTCACTCCTTCCTATATTCCACCTCTGTTTAAACTCACTGTAATATGAAACAAGAAAAAAGGGACTGCAATAATTTCCTTACAGAAACAAAAGGATTGTGGAACAGACGCACACACGAGTACAATTCTTTGTGTGCTTTGCTCATGTATTTGTTCTCCGGAGGGTGACAGGATACAATTAGGGACAAAAAGCACCGTGGGAGCATAATGATACCCAGCCACGGCACTCTAGCCAGATTTAGGCAGGAGACATGCCACCGGGTACACACAAGAGGGGCACATGTGCCATTTTTTCAAAGTGTGTAGGTTCCAAGCTGCTGTGTGTGACACATTTTTTATGTTTTTGTATTAATGACCACAGTGGGAAGATTAATAGTTTCCCAGGTAATGTAACACATCTGCTGCAAAACAGACGGCAGCAATGAAAAGGCTGTGGCTCAAAGGCTAACACTTCTTTATTTGGGTCTCTAATAATAATTAATAATAATAAACACACCTCTTTCGTAATATGATTGAAGTGTGACATTTAAAAGTAGTGGTTAGCACACCTAGCGCTGAATAGTTGAGAATATTTAAACTTGTAATGTTCTCCAAAGACTGCTCGAACATCTGTGTTATGATGGCCTTGTTGTGAAAAACAAAGTAGGCATACATTTGACCATTGCAAAGTCACTTTGCTAGTCAAATATAAGAGAGGGCACATTCTAGATAAAATACATAGGTATGTAACATGTAGCAATGCAATAATTATTCATTGAGAGAGTGGGGCAAAGATTGCTTTCACTTTTTGGTGTTATCTAACTCAACCTGATTCATTTTCTCATCTGTATATTTGGCAACACAACAACAACAACAGTTTTTGTTTGTTTGTTTTTTGACACTGTGTTGTTGAAAGCTCAGCTTACCTGAGCTGTGAATATTACAGCTCATACAGTGTGACTTTCTACTAAAACATTTGACCAAAATAGAAAGCGTTCTTGGGTGTGAGACAGAGCCTTGGGCTTGTTCTTAATTTGGAGTCTATGTGTTACTTGCTCAGATACACAAGGAAGCGCATTATGCTGAAATGTACTTGAAAGTTAAACTACACTGCGATCAAACAAGATGAAAGAACAACTGGACCAGGGAAATGGGTACAAATAGTTTCCAAATATAAATATTTAAAAAATAGGTGTTGACTAACAAACCAACAAGAATCACAATGCTGGTAGAATCCATGTATCAAAATAGTCCTATTAATTCATATCGGCAGGTTATCAATAAGACTAAGGGTCTACAGCGAGGCTAACAGCCCTGTGAGGCTGTGAAACCACACATGTTCCAGCTTTCCCTGTCTGGCATAGACTGTTCATTATACAATTAGACATAAACAATAACTGATAAGATATAATGTACGCAAGATATTGTTCTGTACAGTATCTTACCACATTTCCATGGCAATCCTAGTAGCAGCACCAATAGCATAAAAGAGACAACCCCAGTTGGAGAGGAGAAAAACGTAACATTAAGTAACTCAATAAAAGGAGAAAATGTGATGCAGCGTGCTTCCCTATCATGCTATTTAGCTGTGAGACTGTCAAAATGTGAGAAATTGGGTTGAGAAGAGGTGTGAGATGGAAGAAGAGATTACAGCAGGTGTCACTCCAGTCTGTCACCGTCCTCCCTGGCACTCCCCGGTCAACATGACAGCAGTCAGAGCCAACAGATGTACACACTTGTTTGTGCCATCTGAGTAAATACATTATGATTACAAACGGCCCTGACAGACACTCACTGCAGACTGCTCCTCTACTACTGGTGAGTCAATTCAATTATTTAGTGGTATGTTTCTGTTTCTTGGTAAAATGTACTATAGGATGATATGATCAAACCTTTGTCTGGGTGGGAATGTGAAGGATTAAGAGAGACATAGGACCTCTACAAAGGCAAAGAAGAAATGAGAGTGGTGTCCCAGTGCCTTGAAGGTAAAGTAGTTTGTAGTTGATGACTTCCCATAACACAGAAACACAGGAATGTGGGAAGCAAACCACCATAGAGCAGGGATAACAAAAGAAAACATCACTGGCAGAATCCTCAAGACAAATGAGAGTGAGAGTACACAATGGGAACCTCCAAATAATGAAAGAAAATTGCACCAGGTAGGCTTAAGATGCCAAGTAAGTGAGATATCAGAAGATGAAGGAGAGGATATCAGTTAAAAGAAAAAGCAAACCCTTAAAAGTTGTTTGAGAGCGCTGAGAAAGGTAGCAAATAATCAATGTATTGGTCTTTACGCATATCGACATTATGAACTGATGGCATCACTAGTGGAAAAGTCAGGGGATCATCAAAAACATTTCAATTCATCTTGATGAATTCATCCACAATATATCTGTTCCAGTCTCCATGGAAATACACTGAACAGCTGATGAGACATTTTTAAAAAATAAAATAAAAGGTCAACCTGATGGTGGATAAAAGCTTATCCATCAAGATGGAGCACGTCTAATATTTCAGACTACTACTTTCCCCAAAACTGGAGGGGATAAGGGAAGTAACAAACATGCACATGTGACACACGCACACACACACCATGGCATGTACAGACAGACTGGAAATTGCTGCCCTTAGGCAGTGGCGCCTCCAGACATTTTTCATAAGGGTGAAAATCTTGGGGTGGCACATAGCCGCGGGAAGTCATTTTACTTAGGGGGTGAGGCGAATTTTCCTCTGTCGCCTGTCAGCACAACTTCAATGATGCCGTTTAAAATCACATTAAGGGCGGTGCCGGCAGTGAGCGAACCGAGCAGAGCGACCGCTCGTTCTGTGATTCTGCAGATTCTAGGGGGTGCAGCACCCCCAGCACCCCTACTTCCCGCGGCTATGCACCAAAACCAACAATTTAATTGTTGTGAAAGTATAGACTAGATGAAAACAATGGCAAAGAGAATCACCTACTGATATACTTTGGTTTCTTACTTCACATTTTCTGATACTGTTCATTTGAAGTGAATATAATGCGAATAGTTAACATTTAACTTCAAACAACATTTAAAAGAATCTTGTTTTGTGTTATGTATACATGTGTTGGGTGATTTATGAATAAGTACTCCCACAGCTCCTTTTTATAATCAACGAACGTATACGACTTACCTTCTAGAAGTCTGGTGGATTTTTGTCAACTCCAGTCCAGTCAGTAGAAAGAAACACATGTTTTGCTGCAACCTGCTGCTGTCTGCGCCCGTGAATCTCAGAGTGATGCGCGCGAGTATCAGAGTGTTACCATGGTAGCAGTGGGAGAGGCTGCAGTATGAGCGTTGGAAGCTCAAATCAAGCGACTCGCTGGCTGTGTATTTGTTGTTAAATATCAGATAAACTACTACGCATTACGTGACTGGCGAGCGGCTGTGTTGTGTTGGGGTGCCAGTGGGGGGGCCATGGGCCAACCTGATATATTTGTTGGCCCACTGGGCCAACCACGATTGCACTGACACNCTCCTTTGCAGAAAAAAAAAAGTCGGGCCCCCACAACACAAGTCAGGCTCAGTGGTGGTGCCAGAGATTTATTTTGGGGGTGCTGTGGGGTAGCTTGACTTTTCATAGAGGGTGCTCAAACATTTAGGGTTTCCCA
Source organism: Notothenia coriiceps (assembly GCF_000735185.1). Lineage (NCBI taxonomy): Eukaryota > Metazoa > Chordata > Actinopteri > Perciformes > Nototheniidae > Notothenia > Notothenia coriiceps. Next base: position 4,413,797 of record NW_011357368.1, read on the forward strand.
TTAATGTACCGGTCGCTATAGTGGAATTTTCTACTGCAACACTCTCCACGCATATACACTATGTCCACGCGACTGTTACAATGAAGGCTCGATAATCAGCTCACGGCATAGAGGTGTAAGCAGGGGTAAAGTGCTATTTTTATAGGTGGTGTGTGGACCTCACATTGGGGGGTCCGGGGGCAAGCTCGTCCGG
>NW_011357368.1:4414029-4414272 GCF_000735185.1 Notothenia coriiceps
AAAAGATTTATTTTTAAATATTGAAGTTAAATGCATCAATCTGGTGCACTTTGAGAGCAAAATTAAGAGATCTATGGATATCTCTCAACACCCATATGAAACAGAACTGTAAGCAGATTTTATTTTTCTTATATTTTACGAAATTACAATTCTGCCGTCCTCTCATGATGAGGTTCAGGTAAAGCACGGTTAATGTATTATATTATTGTGGGAGAATTGTCCGGGGCTACAGAAAAAACATTC